>NW_021298287.1:31570-32222 GCF_002162155.2 Triticum dicoccoides
CGGGATCGGCCCGATCCCGTTGCCCCCGACGCTCGACGCCCGCCAATCGCTGTCCACCGTCGCCTGGAGCTCCGCGAACCTCACCGGAGCCACCCCGTCGCCCCCTCGCCGTCACCATCACCTGGAGGACCACCTCGCCGGATGCCATCGCCCCCGTCCTCTTCGTCGTCGACCACCCCGACGTCGACCCCGTCGCCGCCGTCCTCTCCGCCACCGTTGCCGCCTCGCCGGACCTCCCCGAGCCCACTGCCTTGACTCTACGGATCCGCGATGAGGCCCTCGGCCTCTATCCCTCTCTGCTCCTCGCGCCGTCCCGCTGTTGTGCACGCGCGCACCCGTGCGTTACCTGCGCGCCAGCCTCATTTCGCTGTCGGCGCCGTCCGTACGCCGCTCGCCTCCCGCGCCGCTACCCCGCTGTTGCGCGCTTGCTCTGCTCCCGTCGCTCGCTCGCCCGGGGCACGCTCCGGCCTCCCCGGCCACGCGCCCGCCTGGGCCTCGGCTGCCCAGGGCCGTGGCTCCGCAGCCCGCGCTAGGCCATGCCCCGTCCGCTGTCGTGCTCCTTCCCCCTCCCCCTCGTGCGCCGCCACCACTACCTCCCGCTCCTCGCGGCCACCTCCGCCGCCTAGCCTCACCGCGCGGCCCTGCTCCGGCT
>NW_021298287.1:32711-35526 GCF_002162155.2 Triticum dicoccoides
GCTGCCCCGTAGCGCCCCGCCGGGCGGGCAGGCGCTCGTCGCCCGGCTCCGCCCATAGCCGTATCCGCTGCCCGTCGCCCGCTATGGCCCTGGGCCACTGGACAACAGGGCCCACGCCCTTTAGAACAGAAAAAAAAGGAATTAAAAATAAATAAATAATAATAATAATAAAATGAAGTAAAAATAAATATATTAAATAAATAAATAACAACTAAAATAATTAAAATATTAATTAATTAATTAATTAAGTAATTAATTAAGTTAATTAATCCTGATTAGATTAACCTAATCACTAATTAAACTAACTAATTTGTAATTAAACTAAACAGAGAATGACAGGTGGGTCCCACTGGACCCACACGTCAGGTTGACCAGGTCAATGGTCAACGTTGACTGCTGACATCACCCTGATGTCATGCTGACGTCAGCATTTACTATTCTGGATAATGTTGGATTAAATAATTAATTAAATTCCAGAAATTAATAAAATCTTTAGAAAATCATATCTTTTAATCCGTAACTCGGATTAAAATATTTTCAACATGAAAGTTGCTCAGAACGACGAGACGAATCCGGATACGCAGTCCGTTCGTCCGCCACACACCCCTAACCTATCGAACTCGCAACTTTCCCCCTCCGGCTCCTCTGCCCGAAAACACGAAACACCGGGAATACTTTCCCGGATGTTTTCCCCCCTTCACCGGTATCACCTACTACCGCGTTAGGGCACACCGAACACCGCGTATTGCCTTGTTATATTTTTTGATGCTTTGTTTGCTCTGTATTCATTATTTCTTCCCCCTCTTCTCTCCGGTAGCCCCCGTGACGATGCTGATGCCCCTGTGGACGACTATGTCACCGACGACCCCTCTCTCTTGCCAGAGCAACCAGGCAAGCCCCCCCCCTTGATCACCAGATATCGCCTATTCTTATCTATACTGCTTGCATTAGAGTAGTGTAGCATGTTACTGTTTTCCGTTGATCCTATTCTGATGCATAGCCTGACATTGTTGCTACACCTGTTGATACCTTACCTGCAATCCTAAATGCTTAGTATAGGATGCTAGTTCTTCATCATTGGCCCTACATTCTTGTCAGTCTGCCTTGCTATACTATTGGGCCGTGATCACTCGGGAGGTGATCACGGGTATATACTATACATACATACATACTATACAGATGGTGACTAAAGTCGGGTCAGCTCGAAGAGTACCCGCGAGTGATTCACGGATTGGGGGCTGAAAGGACAGGTGGCTCCATCCAGGTAGTGGTGGGCCTGAGTTCCCGACGGCCCTCGACTGTTACTTTGTGGCGGAACGACAGGGCAGGTTGAGACCACCTAGGAGACAGGTGGGCCTGGCCCTGTTCGGCGTTCGCGGATACTTAACACGCTTAACGAGATCTTGGTATTTGATCTGAGTCGGCTACGAGCCTATACGCACTAACCATCTACGTGGGAGTAGTTATGGGTATCCCGGCGTCGTGGTATCAGCCGAAGCACTTCAGACGTCAGCGACGGAGCGGCGCGCGCCGAATTGGACTGGAACGCCACTAGGCTAGGTCTGCTTTCGGCCGCCCTCGCAACGTGCAGGTGTGCTATGGGCGATGGGTGTGACGCCCCCGATTCAATCGTACACTAATCGTGCACGCAAATGTGTACGATCAAGATCAGGGACTCACGGGAAGATATCACAACACAACTCTACAAATAAAATAAGTCATACAAGCATTATAATACAAGCCAGGGGCCTCGAGGGCTCGAATACAAGTGCTCGATCATAGACGAGTCAGCGGAAGCAACAATATCTGAGTACAGACATAAATTAAACAAGTCTGCCTTAAGAAGGCTAGCACCAACTGGGATACAGATCGAAAGAGGCGCAGGCCTCCTGCCTGGGATCCTCCTAAACTACTCCAGGTCGTCATCAGCGGGCAGCACGTAGTAGTAGGCACCTCCGGTGCAGTAGGGGTCGTTGTCGACGGTGGCGTCTGGCTCCTGGACTCCAGTATCTGGTCGCGACAACCAGAACGAAAGAAAGGGGGAAAAGGGGGGAGAAAGCAACCGTGAGTACTCATCCAAAGTACTCGCAAGCAAGGAACTACACTACATATGCATGGGTATATGTGTAAAGGGCCATATCAGTGGACTGAACTGCAGAATGCCAGAATAAGAGGGGGATAGCTAGTCCTATCGAAGACTACGCTTCTGGTCACCTTCGTCTTGCAACAGGCAGAAGAGGGTAGGTCGAAGTCCTCCAAGTATCATCTTCAAATAGCATCTCATAGCATAATCCTACCCGGTGATCCCCTCCTCATATCCCTGAGATAGAGCGACCACCGGTTGTATCTGGCACCTGGAAGGGTGTGTTTTATTAAGTATCCGGTTCTAGTTGTCATAAGGTTAAGGTACAACTCCAAGTCGTCCTGTTACCGAAGATCACGGCTATTCGAATAGATTAACTTCCCTGCAGGGGTGCACCACATAACCCAACACGCTCGATCCCATTTGGCTGGACACACTTTCCTGGGTCATGCCCGGCCTCGGAAGATCAACACGTCGCAGCCCCACCTAGGCAAAACAGAGAGGCCAGCACGCCGGTCTAAACCTAAGCGCGCAGGGGTCTGGGCCCATCGCCCTGAGCACACCTGCACGTTGCGTGGGCGGCCGAAAGCAGACCTAGCCTAGTGGCGTTCCAGTCCAATTCGGCGCGCGCCGCTCCGTCGCTGACGTCTGAAGTGCTTCGGCTGATACCACGACGTCGGGATACCCATAACTACTCCCACGTAGATGGTTAGTGCGTATAGGCTCGTAGCC
>NW_021298287.1:37796-46711 GCF_002162155.2 Triticum dicoccoides
GGTTCCCTCCTTTTTTTTTCTTTTTTTCTTTCCTTTTGTATTTTCTTTTATTATTTCTTTTCTGTTTAAATCATTTAATCCATTTAGCCATTTTATAAAAATATGCCTGTTGCACTATAATTACCCTTGTAATATTCGTCAACCACCGAACAATTTTATTTTAAATTTTGAAAATTTTTATTGTTTTCATCAATTTGAATTTTGAATTTGAACGGTTTCGAATTACTGCGAGGATAGCAACAGTAATCGGGATGACTTGCCATGATTAGCGTGGGATTACTGTAGCAAGATTATCCGGGCGTTACAAATCTCCTCCACTACAAGAAATCTCGTCCCGAGATTTTAGGAGGTAGAAGGAAACAGTGCGGGGTATTCATCACGTAGGCGATCCTCGCGTTCCCAGGTGGCTTCGTCTTCAGAGTGATTCGACTACTGGACCTTGAGGAACTTGATCGCCTTCTCACGTGTGCGGCGTTCAGCTTGGTCGAGAATGCGGACCGGATGCTCTTTATAGGAGAGGTCCTGTTGCAATTCGAGCACTTCATGGTCCACGGCTCGGATTGGGTCCTTGAAGCAGCGTCGGAGTTGTGACACGTGGAACACATCGTGAACCTGAGAAAGGTTCGACGGAAGCTCCAGTTGATATGCCACCTTTCCACGCCTTTCCAGAATAGTGAATGGGCCAATATAGCGAGGAGCTAGCTTGCCCTTGATCCCGAAGCGGTGAGCACCCTTCATTGGTGTAACGCGAAGATAAGCCTTTTCGCCAGGTTGATAGACCATGTCTTTATGATGACGGTCATAATTACTCTTCTGGCGTGACTGAGCAGTCTTGAGATTCTCGCGAATAATGCGGACTTGCTCTTCGGCATGTTGGATAATATCCGGACCAAAGAGTGGACGTTCCCCCGTTTCTGACCAGTTCAGAGGGGTTCGGCACTTTCGTCCATATAACACTTCGAAGGGGGCCATCTTCAGACTAGCTTGATAGCTATTATTATAAGAGAACTCAGCATACGGAAGAGATTCCTCCCATTTCTTGCCGAAGGAAATAACACAAGCTCGAAGCATGTCTTCGAGAACTTGGTTGACACGTTCAACTTGCCCTTGTGACTGAGGATAAAAAGCAGTGCTGAAAGACAGATGAGTGCCCATAGCTTCTTGGAAACTTGCCCAGAATCTTGAAGTGAATAAACTGCCACGGTCTGAACTGATAACCAGTGGAATACCGTGAAGCGAAACAATTCTGGACATGTAGAGAGTTGCAAGCTGACTAGCAGTGATCGTTTCTTTGACCGCCAGAAAATGTGCAACCTTAGAAAGTCGGTCAATGACGACAAGAATAGCATCATTACCCTTTTGCGATTTGGGAAATCCAGTAACGAAGTCCATCTCGACATGGTCCCATTTCCATTCAGGAATAGATATAGGTTGCAGAGTTCCAGCAGGCCTTTGATGTTCTGCTTTGATACAACGACAAACGTCACATTCAGCAACATAACGAGCAATGTCTTGCTTCATGTTAGACCACCAGAATCTCTGGCGGATGTCTTGATACATCTTCGTACTACCAGGATGGATACAAAGAGGCGTATCATGAGCTTCTTTCATAACCTCCTGGGTCATATTCAGGTTTTCCTTCTTACACGGCACCACTAGGCGGCCTTTGAAGTACAAGGCGCCATCATCAGCAATAGTGAAGGATGAGGAACCTCCTTCTTTGAGGTCTTGCTTAATCTTGTAGACTTCAGAGTCAAATCCCTGCATTGTCTTTATGGTGCCCACGAGATCGGGTTCAACAGCCAGGGTATAGAGGGAACCCTGGGAAACAACACGGAGATTCATCTTGCGGAACTCCGGGGGAGGGGGAGCGAGTGCACCCGGAGGAACAATATGGAGGTTTAGCTTTCTGAATTCATCAACAAGTGAGGGCTGAACTTTGTGAACCTAGAGGTGGTTGCAGTAAGACTTGCGGCTCAAGGCATCAGCCATTACATTAGCCTTGCCTGGGGTATAGGAAATACCCAAATCAAAATCTGCAACAGTCTCCATCCATCTCTGCTGACGGAGGTTCAGGTCTGGCTGAGTAAACAGATACTTCAGACTTTGGTGGTCAGTGAAGATCTCGCAGCGATTACCGAGTAGGTAATGTCGCCACTGTTTTAGCGCATGAATGACAGCAGCAAGTTCGAGGTCGTGAACTGGGTAGTTCTCTTCGTGAGGGCGCAATTGCCGAGAGGCATAAGCAACCACTTTGCGCTCTTGCATTAGGACACAGCCTAATCCTTGACGGGAAGCGTCGCAGTAAATGACGAAGTCCTTCTTAGTATCAGGTGGAGCTAGTACTGGGGCAGAAGTCAACTTGTCTTTGAGTGCCTGGAAGCTTTCCTGACATTTGTCTGTCCACTGGAACTTGACGCCCTTATGCAATAGGTTAGTCAGAGGCCTGGCAATCTTGGAGAAGTTCTCGACGAATCGACGGCAGTAGCTGGCGAGACCGAGAAAACTTCTGACTTGCTTAACGTTCTTCGGAGGAGTCCAATCGAGAATAGCCTGAACTCGTTCAGGGTTAACTGCAATACCATCCTTAGAGATGACATGCCCAAGATAGGTTACTTCGGGAAGCCAGAATTCACATTTGGAGAACTTGGCATAAAGTTGATGCTCTCGTAGCTTTTCCAGCATGAGGCGAAGATGTTCAGCATGTTCCTCTTCGTTCTTGGAAAATACCAGAATATCATCCAGATAAACCACGACGAACTTGTCGAGGTAATCCATGAATATATAGTTCATCAGGCGAGAGAAGGTGGCTGGAGCATTGGTTAAGCCGAAAGACATGACGGTGTACTCGTATGAACCATAACGAGTCACAAAGGCGGTCTTGGGGATATCTTCCTCACGAACACGGATCTGGTGGTAACCCAACCTCAAGTCGAGTTTAGAGAACACTGATGATCCAGCCAATTGATCATACAGATCATTGATCCGAGGAAGAGGATACTTATTCTGAATGGTAGCTTGATTTATAGGACGGTAGTCTTGGACCAATCGGTTTGTCCCATCTTTCTTCTTGACAAAGAGAGAAGGTGCTCCCCAAGGAGAGCAACTTGGGCGAATGAAACCACTTCGAAGAGATTTATCGATTTCCTCCTTAAGCTCAAGGAGTTCATGCGGCGGCATCTTGTAGGGTCGCTTGGCTATAGGAGTGGTGCCTGGTTTCAAGTCGATGACGAATTCGACAGCTCGTGTAGGGGGAATCCCTGGGAGTTCTTCAGGAAAGACGTCTAAGAATTCACGCACGACGGGAATGTTTTCAATGCCCTCGAGAGGTGTAGCGTTCAATGCGTTTAAGGCATAAAGCCTGGCCTCGACATTCCGAACCAGATGAGCATCGTAGCTAATTATTTCATCAGAAGGGTGTAGCAGATGGACGGTCTTGGTGGCGCAAACGATAGAAGCAGTATGCGCCTTTAACCAATCCATTCCCAGAATGAGATCAATGCTACAAGACTTCAGTACGATGGGAGAGACAAGGAATTCCAGTCCTTCGATTTCTACAGGGACGTCGTTGCAAATCATGGAGGTTCGACATTGGCCCGCAGGGGTGTGCACTAATAGTGAAGCATTCATGTCCTCACATTTAATGTCATGCAAGCATGCAAAATCTTCTGACATGAATGAATGCGATGCACCTGTATCGAATAAAACAGATGCTGGTACTGAATTTACGAGGAGTGTACCCATCACAGTAGCAGGCTGGTCTTGAGCTTCATTCAGATCAATGTGGTTGGCATGAACACGGCCATAAGACTTGGCATTGTTGTTGCGGGCCTGGTTGTTCCCACGGCCAGTTGCTGGAAGGGCCAGTTGATTCTGTTTCTGGTTGCATTCCCTAGCACGGTGCCCTGGTTGTCCGCACCTGAAGCACAACCCATTCTCAGGGGTAGGAACAGGAGCTTGGGGTGGTGGAGCTGGAAGCCTCGGCTGCCTAGTTGGAGCAGTAGGCAGACGAGGTGCAGCGTAAGACTGCCTTGGGGCAGGTGCATTAGGACGGTACATGCTGTTCGGGATCCATATCTTACGCTTCTGCGAGGGCGGGCCCGAAGATGAGCCCGTGTCACGGTTGCGCCTTAGAGAGCTCTGGTGTTCTTGCAGACCCGTCTCGACATTGATGGCCTTGTTCACCAAGGTGGCGAAATCGGCAAAGTCATGCACTAGAAGTGTGAGCTTGATGTCAGCTTGAAGGCCTTCACGGAACTTCTCCTGTCTGCGAGCATCAGTTGCAATGTCTTCTTCAGCATAGCGGGATAAGTCCAGAAACTCCCGCTGATAAGCTTCAACAGTCTTGTTACCTTGGGTGAGGTTGCGAAACTCACGCTTCTTCCTGTCCATGATTCCCTGAGGAATGAAGCGGGCACGGAAGGCAGCCTGGAAGTCTGGCCAGGTGATGATTGTTCCAACTGGCAGAGTACGCCTGTGGCTGTCCCACCATTGCGCTGCGGGTCCCTTCAGGAAGAAGGAAGCAAAAGTGACATAGCTGGCAGGGGCTACATCAGCAGACTCCATCTCATAGGTGATGTCACGGAGCCAGTCATCAGCATCCAGCGGCTGGGTTGAGCTGCGGTACACACTTGGGTTGAGGCGTAAGAAATCCTGCAGAGTTGTTGTGTTTGGATGCTGGTTCATATTGGGGCGAGGAAACTGAGCCATCACGTTTTCCATGAACTGGCGATTCATCTCAAGCTGTTGGATCATACCAGCCATGTACTCAGGCGGTGGTGGGAAGTTGCCACCACGACCACGACCAGCTGGTCTAACCATCCTGCTAATTTATAACAGGGGTAGTTCAGTATTGAGAAATTTGCATAGACAAGAGTCATTCATGATGAAACATGCATAATGAAAGGAGCACGACAGATACCACATAGATAGTCGGCATAACTTACAAAAGGGGTCGGACATAGAGTTCAGTACACAGAGTTCCGTACATAGACTAAGTCACCATAGGCGGCACGCAGACTCGCGAGTGCATCTAAGACTAATGAGCAAGACTACATCAGTCCCAGGAGGTACTGTGAAAGTAGCTGTAACCTGACAGCTGGTAGTGAGGCAACGGATAGTCCTCCACGTTAGTGGCCTGGGGGCCGCGGATACTCTGGTGTAGAACCCGACGCTCAGGTGGCAGAAGAGGACCAAGTGCGGGAGAGTAGCCTCCCACCTCTGGCCATCCGACACCGTGGGGCATCACGGTCCTGGCTGGGTAGATCGCAGAACGCGGCAGCTGTCCAGACCGGACAAAGGGGTGCAACCGCGTCAGAGCCCTGTAAAGGTGCTGACAAGTGGTGTACAACTCGTGGCGAAGAGCTCTGTTAGCTCGGTCCAGCCCATCAGCATGCAGAACCAGGCGCTGATGGTGGAAAGGCTCCCGGGTGACGGTGGAGTAGGCGGCAGTGTAGTATCCCTCCGCACCAACGTCAGATGCGATAGGAATGTGCCTGAAAGGGGAAGTGTCCAATGCCTGATACTCTCCACGAAGACGTGTCAGAGCAGCATGAGCCGCATCGTGGACTGCCATCTCGATGGTCACTCCAACACCATGAGCGGTGTGCAGCACGGTAGTGGACTCATACTCCCGAGAGTAGAGGTGGACGATGGCACGGTACTGCTCCTGGTTAAAGTCCTGGTACTCCTCGTAGACGGTGTACTCAGGGTGCCAGCGATAACCCAGATAGGTCATCATATCCGCTAGCACAGCAGGTGATCCTGAGGCACCAATGGCCGCAGTGTGGCGCACGACCTGCCTCGCGGGTTCCATCTGAAAACAAAGATGTTTCAATGGAGTCAAATGACAACACGGGCACTATTCGAAATGCTAACCTGCAGAATAACTATGGCTTATCCAACTTTGGGGTGAACGTGGTAACGGGATCCTAAAGTCAGAGTTAGTAATTTTGTTTAACCCGAGTAGAAAAGAGTTCAGAGTCCCAGAATAAAGGTCAAGGAGTAAAAGATCCTAGTACCACCCAATGGCGACGTGGGCCCGTAAGGCTCACAGCCATGTTAGTAAAAGTTTTGTAGTGACTAGACTCGACTTCGTCCAAGGAGTGTGGAAGGGGGATTCCTACAGGTAGTCGGCTCTGATACCAACTTGTGACGCCCCCGATTCAATCGTACACTAATCATGCACACAAATGTGTACGATCAAGATCAGGGACTCACGGGAAGATATCACAACACAACTCTACAAATAAAATAAGTCATACAAGCATTATAATACAAGCCAGGGGCCTCGAGGGCTCGAATACAAGTGCTCGATCATAGACGAGTCAGCGGAAGCAACAATATCTGAGTACAGACATAAATTAAACAAGTCTGCCTTAAGAAGGCTAGCACCAACTGGGATACAGATCGAAAGAGGCGCAGGCCTCCTGCCTGGGATCCTCCTAAACTACTCCAGGTCGTCATCAGCGGGCAGCACGTAGTAGTAGGCACCTCCGGTGCAGTAGGGGTCGTTGTCGACGGTGGCGTCTGGCTCCTGGACTCCAGTATCTGGTCGCGACAACCAGAACGAAAGAAAGGGGGAAAAGGGGGGAGAAAGCAACCGTGAGTACTCATCCAAAGTACTCGCAAGCAAGGAACTACACTACATATGCATGGGTATATGTGTAAAGGGCCATATCAGTGGACTGAACTGCAGAATGCCAGAATAAGAGGGGGATAGCTAGTCCTATCGAAGACTACGCTTCTGGTCACCTTCGTCTTGCAACAGGCAGAAGAGGGTAGGTCGAAGTCCTCCAAGTATCATCTTCAAATAGCATCTCATAGCATAATCCTACCCGGTGATCCCCTCCTCATATCCCTGAGATAGAGCGACCACCGGTTGTATCTGGCACTTGGAAGGGTGTGTTTTATTAAGTATCCGGTTCTAGTTGTCATAAGGTCAAGGTACAACTCCAAGTCGTCCTGTTACCGAAGATCACGGCTATTCGAATAGATTAACTTCCCTGCAGGGGTGCACCACATAACCCAACACGCTCGATCCCATTTGGCCGGACACACTTTCCTGGGTCATGCCCGGCCTCGGAAGATCAACACGTCGCAGCCCCACCTAGGCAAAACAGAGAGGCCAGCACGCCGGTCTAAACCTAAGCGCGCAGGGGTCTGGGCCCATCGCCCTGAGCACACCTGCACGTTGCGTGGGCGGCCGAAAGCAGACCTAGCCTAGTGGTGTTCCAGTCCAATTCGGCGCGCGCCGCTCCGTCGCTGACGTCTGAAGTGCTTCGGCTGATACCACGACGTCGGGATACCCATAACTACTCCCACGTAGATGGTTAGTGCGTATAGGCTCGTAGCCAGACTGAGATCAAATACCAAGATCTCGTTAAGCGTGTTAAGTGTCCGCGAACGCCGAACAGGGCCAGGCCCACCTCTCTCCTAGGCGGTCTCAACCTGCCCTATCGCTCCGCCATAAAGATCCACACAGAGGGCCGTCGGGACAACGGTCCTTTCAGCCCCCAATCCGTGAATCACTCGCGGGTACTCTTCGAGCTGACCCGACTTTAGTCACCATCTGTATAGTATGTATGTATGGTATATACCCGTGATCACCTCCCGAGTGATCACGGCCCAATAGTATAGCAAGGCAGACTGACAAGAATGTAGGGCCAATGATGATAAACTAGCATCCTATACTAAGCATTTAGGATTGCAGGTAAGGTATCAACAGGTGTAGCAACAATGTCAGGCTATGCATCAGAATAGGATCAACGGAAAGCAGTAACATGCTACACTACTCTAATGCAAGCAATATAGAGTAGAATAGGCAATATCTGGTGATCAAGGGGGGGCTTGCCTGGTTGCTCTGGCAAGAGAGAGGGGTCGTCAACTCCGTAGTCGAACTGGGCAGCAGCAGCGTCGGTCTCGTAGTCTACCGGAGAGAAGAGGGGGAAGAAACAATGAATACCAAGTAAACAGATGCATATCGATGCATGACATGTCAAGAAGCGATGCTAGGCGTGCCCTAACGTGGTATGAGGTGGTACTGGTTAAGGGGGGAATCATCCGGGAAAGTATTCCCTGTGTTTCGTGTTTTCGGACAGATGAACCGGAGGGGAAAAGTTGCGAGTTCGATAGGTTAGGGGTGTGTGGCGGACGAACGGACTGCGTATCCGGAATCGTGACGTCGTTCTGAGCAACTTTCATGTTGAAAATATTTTAATCCGAGTTACGGATTAAAAGATATGATTTTTAAAAGATTTTAACAATTTTGGAATTTAATTATTTATTTAATTAATTCGAAAAATGTATTTATGACGTCAGCATGATGTCATGCTGACGTCAGCAGTCAACAGGGGTTGACTGAGTCAACCCTGACATGTGGGTCCAGTGGGACCCACCTGTCATTCTCTATTTAGGTTAATTAGGGTTTAGGTTAATCTAATTGCAGTTTAATTAAACTTAACTAGTTAATTAATTTAATTAAACTAGATTAATTAACTTAATTAATTAAGTAATTAATTAATAATTTTATTAAATAATTTTAATTTTATTAATTATATTTATTGTTTTTATTTATTTTATTATTTATTATTTATTTATTTATTTTTTATTTTTATTTTTATTTTTTGCGTTCTGGGGGCGGGCCCCATGTGTCTGTGGCCCAGAGGCTATCGGGCCCCACCCGGCAGTGGCCAAGGGGGCCGACCGGGCGCGGGTGCGGGCGCCCGACTGGGCATTCGCCCAAACCGCCGGGGCGAGGAGGACGGGGCAAGGCCGGGCGGCCACCGGAGGGGAAACGTCGACGGGGAAGCAGCAGGGCGCCACCGGCGACGCGGGCCGGCAGGAGCTGCCCCTACGGCGGCGAGCAAGGGGGGTTGGCCAGGACGGTGCGTCGGGGCGGACGAAGCGAGGCCGGG
>NW_021298287.1:47713-53386 GCF_002162155.2 Triticum dicoccoides
CCAGCTGGGCCGCGGTCCAGCAGGGGGGGGGGTTCCCTCCTTTTTTCTTCTTGTTTTTCTTTCCTTTTGTATTTTCTTTTATTATTTCTTTTCTGTTTAAATCATTTAATCCATTTAGCCATTTTATAAAAATATGCCTGTTGCACTATAATTACCCTTGTAATATTCGTCAACCACCGAACAATTTTATTTTAAATTTTGAAAAATTTTATTGTTTTCATCAATTTGAATTTTGAATTTGAACGGTTTCGAATTACTGCGAGGATAGCAACAGTAATCGGGATGACTTGCCATGATTAGCGTGGGATTACTGTAGCAAGATTATCCGGGCGTTACAATGGGCCCAGACCCCTGTGCGCTTAGGTTTAGACCGGCGTGCTGGCCTCTCTGTTTTGCCTAGGTGGGGCTGCGACGTGTTGATCTTCCGAGGCCGGGCATGACCCAGGAAAGTGTGTCCGGCCAAATGGGATCGAGCGTGTTGGGCTATGTGGTGCACCCCTGTAGGGAAGTTAATCTATTCGAATAGCCGTGATCTTCGGTAACAGGACGACTTGGAGTTGTACCTTGACCTTATGACAACTAGAACCGGATACTTAATAAAACACACCCTTCCAAGTGCCAGATACAACCGGTGGTCGCTCTACCTCAGGGATACGAGGAGGGGATCGCCGGGTAGGATTATGCTACTGGAGATGTTACTTGGAGATGCTACTTGGAGGACTTCGACCTACCCTCTCCTGCCTGTTGCAAGACGAAGGTGACCAGAAGCATAGTCTTCGATAGGACTAGTTATCCCCCTCTTATTCTGGCATTCTGCAGTTCAGTCCACTGATATGGCCTCCTTACACATATACCCATGCATATGTAGTGTAGCTCCTTGCTTGCGAGTACTTTGGATGAGTACTCACGGTTGCTTTCTCCCCCCTTTTTCCCCTTTCCTTCCTTCCTGGTTGTCGCAACCAGATGCTGGAGCCCTGGAGCCAGACGCCACCGTCGACGACGACTACTACACTGGAGGTGCCTACTACTACGTGCAGCCCGTTGACGACGACCAAGAGTAGTTAGGAGGATCCCAGGAAGGAGGCCTGCGCCTCTTTCGATCTGTATCCCAGTTTGTGCTAGCCATCTTATGGCAACTTTTTTAACTTATGTCTGTACTCAGATATTGTTGCTTCCGCTGACTCGTCTATGATCGAGCACTTGTATTCGAGCCCTCGCGGCCCCTGGCTTGTATCATGATGCTTGTATGACTTATTTATGTTTTAGAGTTGTGTTGTGATATCTTCCCATGAGTCCCTGATCTTGATCGTACACATTTGCGTGCATGATTAGTGTACGATTGAATCGGGGGCGTCACAAGTTGGTATCAGAGCCGACTGCCTGTAGGAATCCCCCTTCCAACTCCTTGGCCGAAGTCGAGTCTAGTCGTTGAAAAACTTTTACTAACATGGCTGTGTGGCCCATGGGCCCACGTCGCCATCGGGAGGTATTAGGATCTTTTATTCCTCGACCTATACTCTGGGACTCTTATTTCTCTTCTATTCGGGTTAAATGATTTTTGCTAAATCTAACATTAGGATCTCGTTATCACTTTCACCCGGAGAGCCCCTTATTAATGATGATCGTCTGCGGCACGTGAAGACCCTGAAGATACTCGCCGTTGTTAACCCAAGAACTTATGTTCATCACATTTGCAATTCCCCTTCCACCGTCAACCCTTATGGATAACTACTTGCAGTTGTTATTCTTACATTCATCCCCAGTTGGTCTTGTTATTACCAGATACCTCGAAACACTCGTCGTTGTCTCGATAATCCTTTGAGCTTATCGCCTTGCTGTTCCTTGTCACCTGAATACCCCTATGGATAATTCTCGCACTTATCGAGTATCCGCTCATCCCCCAGTTGTTCATGTGTTTCACAATGGTCTTCGAAATACTATTTGATCCTCCAAAAATCCTTAATAGCTTATTGCTCTGCAATACTTGTCTACTTGCATTATGGATGCTTTCCATATGTCTGGCAATATTCGTTAGTATCCTTAGGCATCGTCATTTTGATCCTATTGATTCAGCATGTGTGCGAATGCACACAATCATCTATCAACCCTTCTAAATTATCCTTCCGGCTCAGACATCATTTTTGAACATGAGCTGGTTCTCGACCAAACTATTTGTCGTCAATTGTGCCTCTGGTATATCCAACTTATCCATCCTTGATCAGAGCGTCTGCTTCTGATCCTTTGTTTTGGAAATCGAAATTCCTTTATTATCTAAGCATCGAATCATTCCGATGTTCTATAATATGATGCCTGTGCATTCTTCTTCCTCTAGTTGAGTACCGGTGCTCACCTCAGATTCCTTGAGGACCATCGGTTCCTTTGTTGGATTTTATCCGACAGTGTCCTTCATATTGAATAACCTTGAGAGCCTTTCCATGGGTATATAATGCCTTGGTAAATTGTATCATATGCTTTTGAACAATGCTCTACCTCCGAGCTTGAGTTAATTACCCCTGAAGTTGATGGTATACGTGCCTAAGATGCCCCGATGGGTTGAACGTATACCTTCCTTAATTTGTGTGAACCCAAGAGTTTTCATGGGTCATAACGTTCCGGTATTCCGCAAGTTAAACTTTCAAACTCTAAACATTCTTAACTTAGAGTAGTAAATGAGGAGTTGTGTATTGGAGAAGTGGGAGTCGACCTTGAACCTTGCGTTCATGCCCATGGACACGATGCTAATCTTATCATGGGTGCTCCTCTTAAACCCTCTTTGGTATAAGTTCTTATATCTGGGATTCGGCCTTTTGCAATCGTGGTTCTGGCCATGTTCTCCTTTTTAATACAGTTTCTTGGTCAAGTTGAAGTACTTGTCTTCTGCAGATCATTGCACCTGTCCAACCTTTACTTTGCTCTACTGTTGAGTATTAAGCTCTGGTATCTCAAGAATATCATGGAACTGCATAACTTATTATAGGTTCTTCATCAACTATTAATTCTCACTGATTCCAATTTTCTCGGGTTCTGGGTTGTCGTCAATCGAGAACACCGATTCCACATTTCGGTTCGATAACCCTAAGTAATTTTCGTTGCTTATGAGTTTAATATTCCTTCCCATCATTCCTAGCATGTTTGGCTATATCTTTATCGTGATGATTTTAACTGTGCTACCCGGCCCTTCTTCTCGGAGCACAATTTTCGACGATGAACTAACCTTACGTCGATCCTCATCGTCATATCATTTCGCCTTAAACAACAAGCTTGAGTTCGAGTTCGTGTCGTAACTGTGGTTCCAATAACCTCTTGCTTCATCATTCCTTTGACTTGATGTCGTCGCTGATTGATTACATCTTCATGAATTCTCTTGACAAATGTGTCATGATCAACATCAACATTTTGATGCTCTTCGAAGATATCTATTGAATTCTTCATGGGAAATACCATCCTTGTCCCTTGGTAAATTGTGTTGTCATCGACTATTTCCTTGCCTTCTTACCAACACAAACTTGTTTGTGTTGTGGCTGTACCTTGAGTTCCTTGCTACCCAGCATTTGATCTTCCTTACCTCGGAAGTATTACCATCTCTTTTTGTCAAGAATGTGGTGGGAATTTCACCACCTCTTAATAATTCTTGATATCATAATACTACTTGCCATCTTCGTTCATTCCTTGGTCCCCGTATTGTTTTCAACCGGAATACCGACAATGGAGCTATGACGTGTGAATTCAAAACTTCTAGCAACCCTATTGCTTTGAAGTGAATGGGCGATAGTTCATTCTAAGTCCTTCGCTAATTGAATCACCATTCTGACATTGGTCGTGCAACCCAACCCATATTTCGGGCGCACCTTTCAACCAATGTTTAATTGTGTATGTTTTCCTCGAGCATACTTCCTTATATCATTTGATCTGACAAATGTTATCTCCTTGTTCACTTAATGGTGGAAATCCATCTTTTGGGAATCTCGGTGAATTGCCGCTGAGTACACCAGACACCTCCTTGTCCTCTCCTTGGGTTAATGATGAACTCTTGTTAACGGAAGTCACTTCATAGTTCATTTCCCGAGAATCTTACAGTGTCATCCCGTCAATTGGTGTTGCACCTTTCTTCTCAGGCATCCTGAGCCTGAGGTATCCTGACACCAATCATACCTGAATCTCTGTCAGATATGATGGTTAGGACAACTTTCCAAGAGTTATGATATTGATCCTTTGATGACCCGGTAACATGATGTCATGCCTAGCACCCCCCCCCCCGGCTGGAGGACCTATCATTATAGATTCCTTCTCAGCAAGGCTATCCATTCACCCATGAGGAAATTGTAAGACTTATTCTACAAGTTATTCCTGATGGATCCTTCGTGTTTCCAGAGTCTGATCTTCACATGAAGACCATGTCAATGCTATCTCGAAGCATGTCTATGGTACTCCAATTTTCAACAAGAACATTTGAAACCCAATGTTAAATGTTTCCTGCCCAATTATCCAAACACCGTTGAATGGGTAATGTCATGAAAATTTCTCTTCCCTTTCCTAAAGGGGTTTTCTACGCTATATCCCGTCATGAATATCATGCGTTGCTTGCCCTTGGGAAGGATATACCCCCTGATATATGTGTTTAAACACATTTTCCTTTTCATTGTTCTGTTTAATCTGATAATCTTATTTTCCGTTCTATTGGTTGGTTTAACCTTTCTTGAGGTCTATATAATCTAAGCAGTATTATTCTCCTGCTTAGGTAAACACCTCGGTGTACAACTCTGTCAGTAAGACCCTGTTGTAATTGTCGATAGCATTCCGGTCACCACCGATGGACGAGAACTTTGCCTATTGGTCCGCCTCGTTCAACGAGCAGGAAAATGGTTCTCTTCGTCCCTCGCCCCTGGTACCGACATTGTGCCGACATAACTGATAGGCTACCCTCGGACATGCCTTGCTATTGTGACCGTGCGAGATGTCACCGCTCCTATTTTTAACCCACATGGTGGGCCCATAACCCACAGTTCCACAGGATCGAAACCTGACTCTCCTGTACACCCCCTGTTCCCAAAGTTATTCCTCACGCGTGGCCTCGTGTGTAATTCACGAGCCACCTTCTGATGTGATCCTCAATCCTGGTATTAAACACAATACTTGTTTCCGTTGCTTTGAACCCCTTTCACACTCTGTTACACGCAACGAACGATTGCCTACCCGCTTGAAACTTCTCATGGTACTTCCTTACTTTACTCTCGATATTTTCTTAAGTTTTAGTTCGAGAGTTACTTTCCGCCACCTTCCCCGATGTTAACTACCAGATAGTCAACCTTGTAGAGGTCCGTTCTCCCGGAATATACCCACCCTTTATTCTTTCGTAAGTACGATTGAGTTCTCGAAGAAAGGAAGCCGACTTCATCATGATGACTGAAGCATAGGGATGAAGACATCAATGTTATGGATCGACCTCTTCGAGAAGAGCAACAACGATCAAGAAGAATCACTAGGATTTCGTAACCTATTCTCCCCCCTTACACACCTCTTAAATCTCGGGACGAGATTTCTTGTAGTGGAGGAGAATTGTGACGCCCGGATAATCAAGCTACAGTAACCCTCTAGTAATGATGCCTTGTCACCACTGTTACTGTTGTTAATCTCGCGTTAGATCGAAACCGGTTCGAATTCAAAATTCAAAAT
>NW_021298287.1:55180-59450 GCF_002162155.2 Triticum dicoccoides
GCGCCCCGCCGGGCGGGCAGGCGCTCGTCGCCCGGCTCCGCCCATAGCCGTATCCGCTGCCCGTCGCCCGCTATGGCCCTGGGCCACTGGACAACAGGGCCCACGCCCTTTAGAACAGAAAAAAAAAGGAATTAAAAAAAATAAATAATAATAAAAAAAATAAAGTAGAAATAAATATATTAAATAAATAAATAACAACTAAAATAATTAAAATATTGATTAATTAATTAATTAAGTAATTAATTAAGTTAATTAATCCTGATTAGATTAACCTAATCACTAATTAAACTAACTAATCTGTAATTAAACTAAACAGAGAATGACAGGTGGGTCCCACTGGACCCACACGTCAGGTTGACCAGGTCAATGGTCAACGTTGACTGCTGACATCACCCAGATGTCATGCTGACGTCAGCATTTACTATTCTGGATAATGTTGGATTAAATAATTAATTAAATTCCAGAAATTAATAAAATCTTTAGAAAATCATATCTTTTAATCCGTAACTCGGATTAAAATATTTTCAACATGAAAGTTGCTCAGAACGACGAGACGAATCCGGATACGCAGTCCGTTCGTCCGCCACACACCCCTAACCTATCGAACTCGCAACTTTCCCCCTCCGGCTCCTCTGCCCGAAAACACAAAACACCGGGAATACTTTCCCGGATGTTTTCCCCCCTTCACCGGTATCACCTACTACCGCGTTAGGGCACACCGAACACCGCGTATTGCCTTGTTATATTTTGTGATGCTTTGTTTGCTCTGTATTCATTATTTCTTCCCCCTCTTCTCTCCGGTAGCCCCCGTGACGATGTTGATGCCCCTGTGGACGACTACGTCACCGCCGACCCCTCTCTCTTGCCAGAGCAACCAGGCAAGCCCCCCCTTGATCACCAGATATCGCCTATTCTTATCTATACTGCTTGCATTAGAGTAGTGTAGCATGTTACTGTTTTCCGTTGATCCTATTCTGATGCATAGCCTGACATTGTTGCTACACCTGTTGATACCTTACCTGCAATCCTAAATGCTTAGTATAGGATGTTAGTTCTTCATCATTGGCCCTACATTCTTGTCAGTCTGCCTTGCTATACTATTGGGCCGTGATCACTCGGGAGGTGATCACGGGTATATACTATACATACATACATACTATACAGATGGTGACTAAAGTCGGGTCAGCTCGAAGAGTACCCGCGAGTGATTCACGGATTGGGGGCTGAAAGGACAGGTGGCTCCATCCAGGTAGTGGTGGGCCTGAGTTCCCGACGGCCCTCGACTGTTACTTTGTGGCGGAACGACAGGGCAGGTTGAGACCACCTAGGAGACAGGTGGGCCTGGCCCTGTTCGGCGTTCGCGGATACTTAACACGCTTAACGAGATCTTTGTATTTGATCTGAGTCGGCTATGAGCCTATACGCACTAACCATCTACGTGGGAGTAGTTATGGGTATCCCGGCGTCGTGGTATCAGCCGAAGCACTTCAGACGTCAGCGACGGAGCGGCGCACGCCGAATTGGACTGGAACGCCACTAGGCTAGGTCTGCTTTCGGCCGCACTCGCAACGTGCAGGTGTGCTATGGGCGATGGGCCCAGACCCCTGTGCGCTTAGGTTTAGACCGGCGTGCTGGCCTCTCTGTTTTGCCTAGGTGGGGCTGCGACGTGTTGATCTTCCGAGGCCGGGCATGACCCAGGAAAGTGTGTCCGGCCAAATGGGATTGAGCATGTTGGGCTATGTGGTGCACCCCTGCAGGGAAGTTAATCTATTCGAATAGCCGTGATCTTCGGTAACAGGACGACTTGGAGTTGTACCTTGACCTTATGACAACTAGAACCGGATACTTAATAAAACACACCCTTCCAAGTGCCAGATACAACCGGTGGTCGCTCTACCTCAGGGATACGAGGAGGGGATCGCCGGGTAGGATTATGCTACTGGAGATGTTACTTGGAGATGCTACTTGGAGGACTTCGACCTACCCTCTCCTGCCTGTTGCAAGACGAAGGTGACCAGAAGCGTAGTCTTCGATAGGACTAGTTATCCCCCTCTTATTCTGGCATTCTGCAGTTCAGTCCACTGATATGGCCTCCTTACACATATACCCATGCATATGTAGTGTAGCTCCTTGCTTGCGAGTACTTTGGATGAGTACTCACGGTTGCTTTCTCCCCCCTTTTTCCCCTTTCCTTCCTTCCTGGTTGTCGCAACCAGATGCTGGAGCCCTGGAGCCAGACGCCACCGTCGACGACGACTACTACACTGGAGGTGCCTACTACTACGTGCAGCCCGTTGACGACGACCAAGAGTAGTTAGGAGGATCCCAGGCAGGAGGCCTGCGCCTCTTTCGATCTGTATCCCAGTTTGTGCTAGCCATCTTATGGCAACTTGTTTAACTTATGTCTGTACTCAGATATTGTTGCTTCCGCTGACTCGTCTATGATCGAGCACTTGTATTCGAGCCCTCGCGGCCCCTGGCTTGTATCATGATGCTTGTATGACTTATTTATGTTTTAGAGTTGTGTTGTGATATCTTCCCGTGAGTCCCTGATCTTGATCGTACACATTTGCGTGCATGATTAGTGTACGATTGAATCGGGGGCGTCACAATAGCACACCTGCACGTTGCGAGGGCGGCCGAAAGCAGACCTAGCCTAGTGGCGTTCCAGTCCAATTCGGCGCGCGCTGCTCCGTCGCTGACGTCTAAAGTGCTTCGGCTGATACCACGACGTCGGGATACCCATAACTACTCCCACGTAGATGGTTAGGGCGTATAGGCTCGTAGCCGACTCAGATCAAATACCAAGATCTCGTTAAGCGTGTTAAGTATCCGCGAACGCCGAACAGGGCCAGGCCCACCTGTCTCCTAGGTGGTCTCAACCTGCCCTGTCGCTCCGCCACAAAGTAACAGTCGGGGGCCGTCGGGAACCCAGGCCCACCTCTACCGGGATGGAGCCACCTGTCCTTTCAGCCCCCTCATCAGAATCACTTGCGGGTACTCATCGAGCTGACCCGACTTTAGTCACCATCTGTATAGTATGTATGTATGTATAATATATACCCGTGATCACCTCCCAAGTGTTCACGGCCCGATAGTATAGCAAGGCAGACTGACAAGAATGTAGGGCCAATGATGATAAACTAGCATCCTATACTAAGAATTTAGGATTGTAGGTAAGGTATCAACAGATGTTGCGACAATGTCAGGCTATGCATCAGAATAGGATTAACGAAATCAGTAACATGCTACACTACTCTAATGCAAGCAGTATAGAGTAGAATAGGCGATATCTGGTGATCAAGGGGGGGGGGCTTGCCTGGTTGCTCTGGCAAGAGAGAGGGGTCGTCAACTCCGTAGTCGAACTGGTTAGCAGCAGCGTCGGTCTCGTAGTCTACCGGAGAGAAGAGGGGGAAGAAATAATGAATACAGAGCAAACAAAGCATCACAAAATATAACAAGGCAATACGCGGTGTTCGGTGTGCCCTAACGCGGTAGTAGGTAATACCGGTGAAGGGGGGAAAACATCCGGGAAAGTATTCCCGGTGTTTCGTGTTTTCGGGCAGAGGAGCCGGAGGGGGAAAGTTGCGGGTTCGATAGGTTAGGGGGTCTGGCGGACGAACGGACTGCGTATCCGAAATCGTCTCGTCGTTCTGAGCAACTTTCATGTTGAAAATATTTTAATCCGAGTTACGGATTAAAAGATATGATTTTCTAAAGATTTTATTAATTTCTGAAATTTAATTAATTATTTAATTAATTCGAACAAATGTATTTATGACGTCAGCATGATGTCATGCTGACGTCAGCAGTCAACAGGGTTGACTTGGTCAACCTGACAGGTGGGTCCCGATCGTCATTGACTGTTTAGTCTAATTAATGTTTAGCTAATCTAATTACTGTTTAATTAAACTAATTAGTTAATTAGGTTAATCTAATTATGATTAATTAACTTAATTAATTCCTTAATTAATTAATTAATTTAATTATTATTTATTTATTTAATATATATTTTTTTTAATTCTTTTTTTTATAAAACCGTTCTGGGCGTGGGGCCCCCTGTCATAGGCCCCAGGGGCCAATCGGGCAAACCGGCGTGCGGGCGCACAAGTGTGGTGCCCGTGCCCGAGTCCAACCACGGGCGCGACCGCGGAGTGGCCGGCCGGCCGGAGCTGCGCCCTGCAGCGGCGAGCTGAGGCGGTGGCCGGACATGGCAGGACGACGCATGTGCGCGCCGAACGGCGGGGAGAGCGGCCGCGGGGGTGGGCGC
>NW_021298287.1:60199-70402 GCF_002162155.2 Triticum dicoccoides
TTAGGGTTTGACCAGGGGTGGGGGGTTATGGGGGGGAGTGGGGTGTGGCCGGTTGGGCCGGTGGCCGAACGGGCCGGCCTGCTGGGCCGAAGCCCAGTGGGGGGGGCCTTTCTCTCTTTTCCCTTTTTTTTTCTTTTGTTTGTTTTCTGTTTTCTTTTATTATTTTCTTTCTTTCTTTATTTTAGTTGCATTTTAATTTAGTAAAATATACACTTAGTATTTCAACTTAGTCCATAGTCACAAAAATAAATCTAGACCCCAAATAACTTAGTTTGACATTTTATTAATTATAAAAGGTATTTAATTAATCTCTTTGCTACTGTTTTATTTATCTCATAGTATTTAAACATTTTATAAATGTGCGGTTTTCCCATCATAATTATCTATGCAATATTTGGTTCACCCCGAACATTTTAGTTTTAATATTTGAAAAGTTTTATCGTTTGCCTGATTTTGAACTTGAATTTGAATCGGTTTCGAACTAACTCGAGATTAGCAACTATAATTGAGGTGACGTGGCATCATTAGCAGAGGAGCACTGTAGCTTAATTACCCGGGCGTCACACCGCTACCTTTACCAAATCGTGTTCACACACTTAGTTCACCCATAGTAGGACATGTTCACACGCCTCTGATTCATCCCCGATGAATCAGACCTGACTCAACTCTAAGCAGTAGCAGGCATGACAAACAAGCATGAATGAGTAGGCACATCAGGGCTCAAACAACTCCTACTCATGCTAGTGGGTTTCATCTATTTACTGTGGCAATGACAGGTCATGCAAAGGATAAAGGGTTCAGCTACCGCAGCAAGTATCAAATATGTCGTTGTTGTCCTAATGCAGTAAAAGAGAGCAGGAGCGAGAGAGTGGGATTTTATCGGAATGAACAAGGGGGTTTTGCTTGCCTGGCACTTCTGAAGATAACATTGAGTCTTCATCAGTGTCAACGATCACATCATCGGTATCACGTCTATCGAGAGGGGACAAATACCGGCAACACAGAAGGGAACACAATCAATGCAATGCACAATATGATGCATGATCATGACATGGCAAAATGAATGTGTTTTGAGCTAATGCAACTAGCAACAGATTAAATGAAGTTGGTTTGAATACAAGATTCAAATTCAAACTCCATATGTGGTTATTTAAATGTCATTCACTTCATTTGCCCTAAACAGTAGTGATAAGTTGTTCTAACATGCATGAAAATAGTACAGATGGATTCCTTGAATTTTTCTGATAATTTTTCATATATAAATTATTTAATTTGGAGTTACGGTTAAATTTCTAGGATTTATTGAAGTTTTAGCTATTTTCTGGAATTTCCTGATTATTTTTAAATCCAAAAAATACTTATTGCGTTAGTCCCACGTCACAGTGACGTCAGCTGGGTCAACTGGGCTGGCTCGGGTCAAACCTGACGTGTGGGGGCCACACGTCAGTGACACAGGAGCTAATCCCGGTCAAACCCAGCGCTGACTGGGGTTTGACCAGGGGTGGGGCCCACTGTCAGTGGCTGTGGGTTTAATTAGTTGGGTCATTAACACTAATTAAGCGTGCCACGTCGGCGGTCGCCGGAGTATCGCCGGCGGCGACCATTCCGCACGGCGGCGCGGCTCGGATTTGAGCTAGGGGCGATGGTTTGGCACGCGGTTTGGCTCATTAGAACGTCCGCGACGCGGCGCGTCCAGCGGTGGCTGTGGCCGCGGCTGGGGTGGCCGGAGCCAACGACGGCGATGGCAAGTGCGGCGGCCGGAGCTTCGGGTTCGAGCGGGGCGAGGTCACAGAGGACGGGAGGGATGGCTAAGGGGCTCGCCGAGCTCCTGAAGATGCTAGGAGCACGGTGCCGTGCTCGGTTTCGAGCCTTGCTGGCTGCAGTGACGGCGGCGACATCGCCGGCGGCGTGGGGTTCTCGGCTCGTTGTGAACGGCGGCTAGAGAGGGAGGTAGGGCACGGGGAGAGGGGGAATCGGGTCAAGGGCTCACCGCGGAGCTGCAGGGAGGGTTAGTGGGCTCGGGGGCGCGCCGGAGTGGCCGAATCGACGGAGAAGGGCGCCGGGGCCGAAGCTTGGAGATGATGACGATGGCGGCTGCTCGGGGCCCTCCTGGGCGCGTGAGACGTCGAGGAGGTCGAGGGAGGCACTGCGGAGCTCGGGAGCGCGTCGGGGAGGAGAGGGGGTGGTGGTGGCCGCGGCGGACGGCGTCGGTGGCGACGGGGCTCCGCTCGGTGGAGGAGAGAGGGAGACAGAGAAAGGGGGGAGAAGTGAGAGGGGGTCGGGGAGGCGCGTGGCGTCTCTGGGCGTCGAGGAGGGAGGCAACCAGGCAGGAGGTGGCCAGGGGGAAGCAGGAGGTGGCCGAGGCCTCTCGGGCGCGCGCCACGCCTCGCCTCTGTTCGTCCTCCTGGCAGAGGAGGAAGAGGACAAGGGGGAGGAGGTGGGCTGGGCCGGCCAGATGGAGCTGGGCCAGGTAAGTGGCGCCAGGTAAGTTTGGGCCGGGTGGGCTGACAGGTAAGCTGAGGTAAGTCTCTCTCTCTGCTTTTATTTACTGTTTTCTATTTTGTTCTGTTTTATTTAATTGGCACTGAATTTTAATTCAAACAGAATTTGAAAACAGTGCCAAAACTCCCCTGGATATTTTTAAGTCACTTAATGGTCTTCTCCACACATAACAAAAATATCTCAGGTCAATTGAAAATATATTCATTATATATTATGAATATAACTCCAAATTCAAATAAAATATTGATTTAAAATCAGAGCCCAATAATTCCTTAGAAATGTCCCAAAATTTTGGTTTGATTTATAACTCTTGCCAAAATTGTCAGAGCTATTTCTGGGGCATTTTGGATTCACTGATTGGAATTTTAGGGTTTCTTGCCCCTCTTTATTTAGGGTTTTGAGGCTTCCAATTTCCCTCAGTTCAAATTTCAGAATTTAAACATGATGCACACACCAGGCAGCACCAGAAGCTAGGGATGTGACAACTCACCCCCACTAAACAAGAATCTCGTCTCGAGATTCAAGCGTAGGGTAGGACGAAGGGGAAACGCAAACTAGTACAATCTTCATGATCCAGGTTGCACTTCAAATGAACGTTGATTTGGACACCATCTTTGTCTTATCATCTTGCTCTGAGAACTCCAGCTAATCATGACAAGAAGAGGAAAGGAAAACTCTGGAAGGATCGGTCTTCTCGAAGGTCGAACAACTCAGGATTAACTCCCGGAATGTGACATAGCAACATCTCTCGAGCTGAGAGACGAAGCATACCTCTAGAGGGATGGAGTGGAGCAGGTGACGAGGTTCACTAGGTAGACAACAATTCCAGACTTAAGAATGTGGCGATCGGTTGTCAACGTAGCGAGGAGTTGAATTGCCATGATACCACGACGAAACATCCTGGAGAAGGGTGATTCGTAGATTATTATCTTAAGTGGCAAAAAGAATTACCTTTGATATAGAGATCATTGAGACTCTCTATATCAGCCTAAGGCAAATCACAGCAATCGATTGGCGGGGTCGGTAGAATGGCATACTTGGACTTGGATGATGTGGATTACCTTGTTGAAGACAACGTAATGGATGATTTTTTCTTACCACCGGAAATGGAAGAGACCCATGGTAGAATGGCACATTGGTGGTGCAAGCTGGGAACAAAATGCAAATGCTGGGAATGATTCTGGTAACTGGGGAAGAACCCAACAATAGAGAGTGAATTCACTGTTTGAAAAGGTCATAGCATTGCCGAGGAAACTGAGAGGAATCCCAGTTAGAGCCGATGATAACACGTAGCGCTTGTGCGTGCTCTCAAGAACTTGAGCATTTCCATATTCATCAAGGTTTTACCAACATCCGTGTCAAGGATCCTGGCAACACAACATACCACCATGATGAACAACGATGGACGATGCAGATGCATAGGAAGATAACATCACTCAGATTTCACCCTAGCGATGCCAAGGAAAGAAAATCTGGATGATCGACCGAGAGACATTTAGCACTCCGCTTCTAATGTTCTCCTTGATGTGCTAGTGTATCCCATTCATAGATATGGTTTGATAACTAGAACATCAAGTAAAAGGTCGGACTTCGGGAGCAATACAATCCATAAGGAACAGTTACGGAGGTAAATCCTACAAAATCCTTATAGGGAGGTGGCCAACTTCTCCAATCAAGATACTACAATAATAGGTCTTCCGGCTGGGTGTGTTGGCCACGACATCCACTTTTACCGGTTATCGAGGGACCAATATTATAGTTCTTGGTAAATATTCCAACCATCACATCTGCCTGAGATTCAGATCTGGTTGGTGTCAGGATATCCCAGACTCATCAAGTCTAGAAAGAAAAATGAAAGTTTGCAACACAAATCGACGAGATAATGTTGCGGGATTCTCGGGGAGTGAGCTACGATAGTAAGCTCCAAAACATGAGCTGGTTCTGCTACAAACATGTGAACACGCTGTCCTAGACAAACATTATCACATGGTAGTCTTACAATAAAACACTACCGAGTTCAAGTGGGGAACCATAATCGAGGATATTGAAGTCTTGTGCATGACCTAGGATTAGCACATCAACTCCTTTTCCGTGAACAAATCAATCAGTGGCTTGGTGTGCTAGGATATACATATGGAATGAAGATGATCAGTCTAATAGACCACAGAATTCTTCGCACGTGCATGACCGACTTGGGATGATTCCAAAAGAGCAAAAACAAACTTTCTCGAATTCACGACGGCAACTTACATCAAAATGCACGTGAATCAAAGGAAGTCACTCCTTTCATCAACAAGTACTTCATGAGCTAGCATGAAGAAAATGCTTTCAAAAGTTTCCAACACTAACTTAATGTTCAACAACATCATGGAGGAGATAAGGATGTTGTCAATGGGCTCAACAACAACTCATCGGAATTTCCATATCACTAGACTTCCACCATCGCGTGAACACGGTGATAGCATTGGTCAGACCCAAAAGATATAATGGTGTATGCTCGAGGGATCAACCACGAGGAAGACAACATTACGAACATCGTTGGTTCTGACTTGATTTGACGATAGCCCACACTCAAATAAAAGGATTGATAAGACGATAGGTCCAGCAACTGATCATAGGGACCAATCGATGAAGATATCATCTTTCTTCAACACACACCACACAAGAATATCCCTTTGGAACGAACTAAGTTAGGCAAGCTTTTATCTTCCAATTCTCCAAGTTGTTGTCTAGCTTAACCAACTAGCTCAGGGATATCCAACACAGATTCTTGGAGAAAGGGTGGTTCACAAGAAACCAACTTGATCACGAGCTCAACATAGCGGTCAGGAAACAACCCGGTAACACTTCCAAGAAGATATTTGGAAAGTCACGAACCACCGGTATGTTACTAAGCTCGAGAACAATCTTGCTTTTCAGGGCAAGACGATATGATCAAATGAGCGAGGACTTAACAAAATCCTATCTCATCAATCGAGGAGTGCACCAGGAAAATGGACTATGTAGCACGATCAACCTTAGGGTGATGATTCAATAGTCAACTCGCTATGGATGACGTTATTGTCCATTTAACTACCAAGCAACGGAGTTGCTAGGAGTATTGATTTCACACACCATGATTCACTTGCCGGCATTCCGGTTATAATAACACGGAAACTGAGAAATTATCAATGATGATAAGAAGTATTACTGCGTCAAGAATTCATAAGATGGTGTGCAATTCCCATGATATTCCTGATATAAAGATGGTAATACTTCAAGGTAGAACAGACCAGAAGCTGGATTGCAACTTGATCTGCGGAATACAATTGCTTTGACCCAATCCTAGATATGGATGAGGTTCTGAAGTTTGTTTCTCCTATTCATCCTGAATGGAATGGCTTGACAGACCACAAGAGTAGTGGCAACGATGAACACGGATGCATAACTACTCCTGAATATCAATTGATATACAAGGGCCAGAAAACAACTAAAGATGGACAACTCAAGGAACATACGATTTTCTGAGTTGTGGATGCATGGTTTAGCATGTCGAACGAAGTTCAACATATTTCTTCCGGATAATCCATGTAGAAAGGTGGAACTGGCAGAGTCACAATATAGAATCGAGAACCCATCGAGAGCACTCTGATTGTGATCTTTCGATCAGCGAGGAACATCTGCCATAAACGGTTCATAGTATTTGGAAGAAGGAAATACCACGAACATCGAGTACTAATGCAAGGGTTACTAATAACCTAAAGGAACGAGCAAAACTATCAACATGAAGCAAGTAGGGTGAATCTCGGGTTCAAAACCCAGGAGTAGAATACCTACTACTAAGTGGCATCACGGGATGCTTTCGAGAATGATGGCCAGAATCATCACACTGGGAACACAAATCATGGCTAAATTACTAGATGATCCCCTAAGACACCTAGGGTCATAATACCAGCTCCAACATATATGTCAAGGCAATAAAGTACCTCAACTCACCGATTAGTGTGGTTAATCTGGCCCAAAGGAACATCGAAACGGGAGGAAGGAATTTGCAAATTGCATCAGATTGTATAGAAACCTGGGATGACTCGGACAGCATAACGGCTGTAAATGCTCAGAAAAGATTTGAGACATTCACAAAATGGTGGCATAACCACTCAGAAGCACAATATCAAGGTTTCGAGATCAACAGTTAACATACAGAAGATAGTAGGAGCTAAACTGAGGCTTGAATCAACAATCTTATAAGTCTACGGATTAGTAACACGTGATCCTGATAGAAAGAAGAGATAGCCTAGCTCCTAATCCCCGTAGGAGAGAAGATGATGACTCAGATCAGAAGGCCATGAGGTATAAGGAGTAAAAAGAGCCTTACGTTCCATCCCACAATCAATTCCCTTATATAACTAAAGAACTTCTAGACTCAACTTCGACCAGTATGGCTTGGTAATCCTACAGGCAGTCAAGCTCTGATACCAACGCTGTCAGGACCCCGACTCAATGCCACATCGATCTAGCATGTAACACCTCATATCACTTTGCGGCCTCACGCACGGTATTCCCACGGGTGTCGTCTTACCTTTGCCCGGGACCGTTTGCGCCTTTTGGCACACGTATATGATAGTGTCGCTAGCATCCATATGATAAGGAGCCCGGGCTGACATGGCTAGTCGTAAACCCAAAGTGGCACTAACTTACAGGGACAGGCATCCGTGACCCAGCATCGAACGTGTCGGTCATCAGCGAGTGAATCCAGGCTGTAGCACTGGGCTAGCAGGACTCCGGAGAACCGGGCTGTAGCGGGCTAACAGGACTCCGGTATTCATCGCGTGACATTTCCCCGAAGGGACAGACACAGGAATGAAGAAGGACACATGCCGGCCAGCCTAAATGTTCCGGAGCAGTAGCAAGCTACCATGGCTCGGTGGAAACACTAGGAGACATTTCCCGGTAAGAGAGGCTACTAAAGATAAACAACTAGATAGTCAGATCCCACACATACCAAGCATTTCAAACATACACACAATATGCTCGATATGTGCAATACAACATGGCATCACAAGATGACTCTACGACTCAAGTAGTTTATTCATTAGGCTCCGAGGAGCGAGATATTACAATCATGGGTCTCATGACCCAACACTCAGAGCATACAAGTCAAAGCACAAGCGGAAGCTATCATGTCTGAGTACAGACATCTATAAATGAAAAAGGCTAAGAAGCCTGACTATCTACCAGATCCTGCCGAGGGCACAAGATCGTAGCTGAGGTAACAAGCTAAACGTCGAAGTCCACGTGGAACTACTAGTGAGACTGAAGTCTCTCTGCAAAAACATAAAATAGGCAAACGTGAGTACAAATGTACCCAGCAAGACTTACATCAGAACTAACTACATATGCATCATTATCAACAAAGGGGATGGTGGAGTTTAACTGCAGCAAGCCAGCTTTGACTCGGTGGCTATCCTGAACTACGACTGCAAGTAACTCTTTTGAAGTGGCGCACACGAGTCCACATACTCACCAACCAATACACCACTATGGATCCGCTCCCGTCTCCCTACGAGAACGCCATCCATAGCACTCACGCTTATCTTGCGTATTTTAGAGTATCCACTTTCACTTGTCTATGAACTATGCAAGGGGTCCAAGTTTCCATATCCGAGGAATCCGGCTATTCGAATAGATGATGTTAACCCTGCAGGGGTGTACTTCTTCACACACGCTTTCGACACTTATCGCCCTGTACACGTCATGTACCTCGGCAACCTTCAAGCAGAAGCCGGGCGAGGGAGTCGGCCACGACCTGACTAACCGAACAAGTCTCTAGTCCAGGTTTATCGCCTATTCGGGTTCCATCCGCAAGGAGATCCGGCCGGGGTGTCGCTCACGGCCCCAAACGATGTGTGCAGGGTTCCCAAGCCCACCAACCGGGTGCCACTTGGTACACCGTGCCACTGTGCCTAGTCTGTCCCAAGCCCACCTGTACCGGGTGCCACTTGGTAGACTACTAACACTACCTACAAACACCAGAAACTAGTTGCAACTCCTGGACAGAGATCAAGTTGATTAATAAGTCGAGAGAGCTTGGAGCGCCCGGAGCCCAATGTGTGGTAGTAACTGATCATGGATCACAAACACAGAACTCAGTTCCTGAGGACGGCTGCAATGAGACAACCCACCATGTACTCCTACATGGCCTCTCACCGCTACCTTTACCAAATCGTGTTCACACACTTAGTTCACCCATAGTAGGACATGTTCACACGCCTCTGATTCATCCCCGATGAATCAGACCTGACTCAACTCTAAGCAGTAGCAGGCATGACAAACAGGCATGAATGAGTAGGCACATCAGGGCTCAAACAACTCCTACTCATGCTAGTGGGTTTCATCTATTTACTGTGGCAATGACAGGTCATGCAAAGGATAAAGGGTTCAGCTACCGCAGCAAGTATCAAATATGTCGTTGTTGTCCTAATGCAGTAAAAGAGAGCAGGAGCGAGAGAGTGGGATTTTATCGGAATGAACAAGGGGGTTTTGCTTGCCTGGCACTTCTGAAGATAACATTGAGTCTTCATCAGTGTCAACGATCACATCATCGGTATGACGTCTATCGAGAGGGGACAAATACCGGCAACACAGAAGGGAACACAATCAATGCAATGCACAATATGATGCATGATCATGACATGGCAAAATGAATGTGTTTTGAGCTAATGCAACTAGCAACAGATTAAATGAAGTTGGTTTGAATACAAGATTCAAATTCAAACTCCATATGTGGTTATTTAAATGTCATTCACTTCATTTGCCCTAAACAGTAGTGATAAGTCGTTCTAACATGCATGAAAATAGTACAGATGGATTCCTTGAATTTTTCTGATAATTTTTCATATATAAATTATTTAATTTGGAGTTACAGTTGAATTTCTAGGATTTATTGAAGTTTTAGCTATTTTCTGGAATTTCCTGATTATTTTTAAATCCAGAAAATACTTATTGCGTCAGTCCCACGTCACAGTGACGTCAGCTGGGTTAACTGGGCTGGCTCGGGTCAAACCTGACTTGTGGGGGCCACACGTCAGTGACACAGGAGCTAATCCCGGTCAAACCCAGCGCTGACTGGGGTTTGACCAGGGGTGGGGCCCACTGTCAGTGGCTGTGGGTTTAATTAGTTGGGTCATTAACACTAATTAAGCGTGCCACGTCGGCGGTCGCCGGAGTATCACCGGCGGCGACCATTCCGCACGGCGGCGCGGCTCGGATTTGAGCTAGGGGCGATGTGTGACGCCCGGGTAATTAAGCTACAGTGATCCTCTGCTAATGGTGCCACGTCACCTCGTTTATAGTTGCTAATCTCGAGTTAGTTCGAAACCGATTCAAATTCAAATTCAAAAATAGGCAAACAATAAAAGTTTTCAAATATTAAAACTAAAATGTTCGGAGTGAACCGAATAATGCATAGGTAATTATGGTGGAGAAACCACACCTTTATAAAATGTTTAAATAATCTAAAATGAATAAAACAGTAGCAAAACCGATATTTAAATGCTTTTATAAATAAATAAAATACTAAACTAAACTGTCTTGGGATAAAACCTTTTGTGGCAGTGGGTTTCATGGTATTACTAATTTAGGGATCATTTTAATATTAAGTAAAAAGTAAACTTAAAAGAAAAGAAAACACAAAAACAGAAAGGAAAACTAACAAAAAAAAGG
>NW_021298287.1:70412-78040 GCF_002162155.2 Triticum dicoccoides
CGGCCGCGGTCGTCGCTGCTTCCGGCGAGCCGCCCCGCGCCATCGCCACCAACGGGCCCCCTTGCTGGCCCGCATCGTTCTAGATCGAGGCAACCGCCTCGACCTCGTCGCCGGACCACCGCGTCGCCGCCCGTCGCCGCCTAGTCCTCCACCTCCCCGACGGACGCCTTCCCCGACCTCCTCCCCGTAGGCGCCATCGCGCCTCACCGCCGAACTCCCCTACAACGGGGGTGAGAACCCCATCCCCCTGCTACCCTCTCCCCCCCGTTCCGCTGCTGACCCCTGGCCGCCTCTGGCGCCGGCCCGCGCCCGCGCTGGCCGCTGTGGCCTCGCCGCCGCCGGGCACAGCCCTGGCCGGCCTCGTCTCCCCTCGCGTGGTGGGCGCCTGGGTGCGCCCCGCACCCACACGCCCGTAACTGCCCGCACACTCACGGGGCTCCGCCCCAGCAACCACACCCGGCACCCGCAAAGCCCCTCTGGGCCAATGACAGGGGGCCCCACGCCCGGGATGATTAAAAAAAAGGAGAAAATAATAATAATAATAAAATTAATTAATTAATTAATTAAGGAATTAATTAGGTTAATTAATTATAATTAGATTAACCTAATCACTAATTAACCTAATTAACTGTTAGTTAATTAAAACAGAGTACGACGATCGGGACCCACCTGTCAGGTTGACAAAGTCAACTACTGACGTCATGCTGACGTCATCATGACGTCAGCAGACACTATTCTGGATAATGTTGATTAAATTAATTAAATAAATTCTAAAAATGATTTAAACTTTAGAAAATCAATATAAAATAAACCGTAGCCCGGATGGAAAAACTTTATACATGAAAGTTGCTCAGAACGACGAGACGAACCCGGATACGCAGCCCGTTCGTCCACCACACACCTCTAACATACCAAACACGCAACTTTCCCCCTCCGGCTCCTCTGCCCGAAAACATGAAACACCGGGGATATTTTCCCGGATGTTTCCCCCCTTCGTCGCTATCACCTACTACCGCGATTGGGCACACCTAGCATCGTTACTTGTCATGTCATGCATCGATATGCATTTGTTTGCATTGTATTCATTGTTTCTTCCCCCTCTTCTCTCCGGTAGACTACGAGACCGACGCTGCTGCTGCCCAGTTCGACTACGGAGTTGCCGACCCCTCCTTCTTGCCAGAGCAATCAGGCAAGCCCCCCCCTTGATCACCAGATATCGCCTATTCTCTTCTATACTGCTTGCATTAGAGTAGTGTAGCCTGTTACTGCTTTCCGTTGATCCTATTCTGATGCATAGCCTGACATTGTTGCTACATCTGTTGATACCTTACCTGCAATCCTAAATGCTTAGTATAGGATGCTAGTTTATCATCATTGGCCCTACATTCTTGTCAGTCTGCCTTGCTATACTATTGGGCCGTGATCACTCGGGAGGTGATCACGGGTATATACTATACATACATACATACTATACAGATGGTGACTAAAGTCGGGTCAGCTCGTTGAGTACCCGCAAGTGATTCGGATAAGGGGGCTGAAAGGACAGGTGGCTCCATCCCGGTAGAGGTGGGCCTGGGTTCCCGACGGCCCTCGACTGTTACTTTGTGGCGGAGCGACAGGGCAGGTTGAGACCACCTAGGAGAGAGGTGGGCCTGGCCCTGTTCGGCGTTCGCGGATACTTAACACGCTTAACGAGATCTTGGTATTTGATCTGAGTCGGCTACGAGCCTATACGCACTAACCATCTATGTGGGAGTAGTTATGGGTATCCCGACGTCGTGGTATCAGCCGAAGCACTTCAGACGTCAGCGACGGAGCGGCGCGCGCCGAATTGGAACGTAAGCCTTCTCTTGTATTAAGGGGGCTAGTTCTGCTTCCGGCCGCCCTCGCAACGTGCAGGTGTGCTATGGGCGATGGGCCCAGACCCCTGTGCGCTTAGGTTTAGACCGGCGTGCTGGCCTCTCTGTTTTGCCTAGGTGGGGCTGCGACATGTTGATCTTCCGAGGCCGGGCATGACCCAGAAAAGTGTGTCCGGCCAAATGGGATCGAGCGTGTTGGGCTATGTGGTGCACCCCTTCAGGGAAGTTAATATATTCGAATAGCCGTGATCTTCGGTAACAGGACGACTTGGAGTTGTACCTTGACCTTATGACAACTAGAACCGGATACTTAATAAAACACACCCTTCCAAGTGCCAGATACAACCGGTGGTCGCTCTCCCTCAGGGATATGAGGAGGGGATCGCCGGGTAGGATTATGCTATGCGATGCTACTGGAGATGCTACTTGGAGATGCTACTTGGAGATGCTACTTGGAGGACTTCAATCTACTCTCTTCTACGTGCTGCGAGGCGGAGGCTGCCAGAAGCGTAGTCTTCGATAGGACTAGCTATCCCCCTTTTATTCTGGCATTCTGCAGTTCAGTCCACCGATATGGCCTCCTTACACATATACCCATGCATATGTAGTGTAGTTCCTTGCTTGCGAGTACTTTGGATGAGTACTCACGGTTGCTTTCTCCCCCCTTTTCCCCCCTTTCCTTTCTTTCTGGTTGTGCAACCAGATGCTGGAGTCCAGGAGCCAGACGGCACCGTCGACGACGACCCCTACTACACCAGAGGTGCCTACTACTACGTGCAGCCCGCTGACGACGACCAGGAGTAGTTAGGAGGATCCCAGGCAGGAGGCCTGCGCCTCTTTTGATCTGTATCCCAGTTTGTGCTAGCCATCTTATGGCAACTTGTTTAACTTATGTCTGTACTGAGATATTGTTGCTTCCGCTGACTCGTCTATGATCGAGCACTTGTATTCGAGCCCTCGAGGCCCCTGGCTTGTATTATGATGCTTGTATGACTTATTTTATTTGTAGAGGTGTGTTGTGATATCTTCCCGTGAGTCCCTGATCTTGATCGTACACATTTGCGTGCATGATTAGTGTACGATTGAATCGGGGGCGCCACAAGTTGGTATCAGAGCCAACTGCCTGTAGGAATCCCCTTTCCAACTCCTTGGCCGAAGTCGAGTCTAGACATTGAAAACTATTTTACTAACATGGCTGTGTGGCCCATGGGCCCACGTCGCCATTAGGGTGGTATTAGGATCTTTTACTCCTCGTCTATACTCTGGGATTCTGATCTCTCTTCTATTCGGGTTAAATGATTTTGCTAAAATCTAACTCTAGGTTCTCGCTACCACTTCCTGCCGGAGAACCCTTTCATTACGGATGGTCGACTGCTTCAACGGAATATTCTGACAATACTCTCCGATATTTTCTCGAGACCTTATGCCTATTGCTTTTGCAATTCCTTACCACCGAAAAATCCCTATGGATAAATACTTACACCTGTCATTTTTACTTTTATTCCCAGTTGGTCTTGTTATTACAAGATACCCCGAAACACTCGTCGTTGTTTCGATAATCCTTTGAGCTTACTGCCTTGCAGTTCTTGACACATGAATATCCCTACGAATAATTTCTCACACTTACCGAGTATTCACTCATCCCCAGTTGATTCATGTATGTCATCAATCTTCGAAATACCATTCGATCTTCCAAAAATCCTCAGGAGCCTATTGCCCTTGAAATTCTTGCTTGCTTACATTTTGGTTAATCCCATAAATCTAGTAATCTTATTGGCATCCTTTGTCACTATCATTTAAGTCCGTTGATCCTATATGTGTGCGAATGCACACAATCATCAGTTGATCCTTATATATTATCTTTCCGCTCAGACGTCTTTCAAACATGAGCTGGTTCTCGGCCAATCAGATTGCCATCGATGGTACCCCTAAGTCTATTCAACTTATCCATCCTTGATCAGAGCGTTGCTCCTGATCCCTTGAATTAAAAATCATAATTCCTTTGCTATTTAAACGTTGAATTATTCAGATGTCCTATAAACCAATGCATTTGCATTCCTTCTTCCTCTGATTGGGTAACGATACTCACATCAGCTCCATTGTGGATTGGCATATCCACTGTTGGATTATTGTCCGACAGTGTCCTTCATAACTAATCACCTTGTGAGTTCTTTCTCCGATACATAATGCCTTCGGTAAATTGTATCCTCTCCTTTTGCCAACCATGCTCTGCTTTTGAGCTGGTGATATCTACTCTTGAAGATTGTGGTATATGTTTCCACGATACCCTAACGGGTTGATCCGATGCCTTCCTTTATATGTGTGAACTCGGAAGTTTTCACGAGTCATACTCATCTGGTATTTCACCAGGTAAAACTTTCAACACTAAGGCCTTTATCAAAGCGAATAGTGAATGGAAGGTTATACATTGAAGAAGTGGGAGTCGACCTTGAACCTTGCGTTCATGCCCAGGGACACGATGTATAACTTATCATGGAAGCTGCTCGTAAAAATAATTATTCCCTTGGTATAAGTTCATCTTATATCTGAGATCTGGCCTTTATGCAATCGTGGTTCTGACCATGTTCTCCTTTAAATATCATGTCCTGTGCAAGTTTAAGCACTTGTCTTCTATAGAGCAATACCCCAGTTCAACTTCTAGTTGATCTGTCGTCGAGTATTACCACCTGGTATCTCGAGATTATCTTGGAACTGCATAATTTCTTATGAGTTCTTCATCAAGTACTACATACTCGCCGATTACAATTTTTCATGGGCTCGGAGTTATTGAACACTCAAAGACATCGATAACTAAACCTTGTCCGCTCTACGGTTCAACAACTCTTCAGTAAGCTTCTATAAGTACGAGTTTGTACCCGACCACGCCATTCCTAGCCTGTTTGGCTATATCTTTGTCGTGATGATTTTAACTGTGCTACCCGGTCCTTCTTCTCGGAGCACAATTTCCGACGATGAACTAACCTTACGTCGATCCTCATCGTCATATCATTTCGCCTTGAACAACAAGCTTGGTTTCGAGTTTGTGTCATACCCTTGGTTCCAATAACCTTTCACTTCATCATTACTTAGACTTGATGTCGTCGCTGATCGATTACATCTTCATGAACTCTCGCGACAAATGTGTCGTGATCCTCATCAACATTATGAGTTCTTCCAGGATATCAATTGAATTCATGATGAGAAATACCATCCTTGTCCCTCGATGATTTGAGTTATCATCGGCAACATTCTTGTCTCCCCCCCCCCAACACAAACTTGTTCACAATTTGTGTTGTACCTTGGTTTCCTTGCTATCCAGCAATTGTTCTTCTTTACCTTGGAGTATTACCATCCTTTATGTCAAGAATCTTCTGAGATTTGTTCCACCTCTTGAGAATTCTTGACATAGAAATACTTCTCACCATCACCATTCTTTCTTGGTCCCTGTGTTAATTCCAACAAGTGAACGGTGTTGTTTGGATTCTTTCCTTTTAGCAACCCTATCTCTTTGAAGTTAATGGTCGAAAGTTCATTCTTAGGCTATTGATTATTGCATCACCATTCTAACATTGGTCGTGCAACCCAACCCGTACTTCGGGCGCACCCTTCAACCAGTGTTTAATTGTGTATGTTTTCCTCGAGCATACTTCCTTATATCATTTGATCTAACAAATGTTATCCCATTGTTCACTTAATGGTGGAAATCCATCTTTTGGGAATCTCAGTGAATTGCCGTTGAGTTCACCAGACACCTCCTTGTCCTCTCCTTGGTTTAATGGTGAACTATTGCTTCAGAAACCCGCTCCCATAGTTCATTTCCCGAGAAGCTTGCAATGCCATTTCAACGATTTGTGTTGCGCCTTTTCTTCTCGGACATCCTGAATCTCAGGTATCCTGACACCAATCGGATCTGAATCTCGGTCAGATATGATGGTTGGGACAACTTTCCAAGAGTTATGACGTTGATCCTTTGATGACCCGGTAACATGATGTCATGCCTAGCACCCCCCCCCCCCGGCTGGAGGACCTATCATTATAGATTCCTTTTCAGCAAGGTTATCCATTCATCCATGAGGAAATTGTAAGACTTATTCTACAAGTTATTCTTGATGGATCCTTCGTGTTTCCAAAGTCTGATCTTCACCTAAAGACCATGTCACTGCTATCTCGAAGCATGTCAATGGTACTCCGATTTTCAACAGGCACGTTTGAAGCACGATGCTATATTTTAATTATCAATTATCCTAACACCGTTGTATGAGTAATATCATGAGATTACTCCCCCCTTACCTAAATGGTTTTCTACTTTATATCCTGTCATGGATATCTTGCTCTGCTTGTCCTCGGGTAGGATATACCCTCGAAATATGTGTTTAAACATATTTTCCTTTCCATTGTTCTGTTTAATCTGATGATCATAAATTCCTTCCATTGGTTTGTTTAAACCTTTTCTATGATCTATTTGATATAAGCAGTAATAATCCACTACTTGTGCAAACACCTCGATGTACAACTCGGTCAGCAAGACCTTGTTACTATTGTTGATGACATTCCGGTAACCACCGATGGACGGGAACCTTGCCTATTGGTCCGCCTCGTTTCAACGAGCAGGAAAATGGTTCTCTTCGTCCCTCGCCCTTGGTACCAACGTTGTTGCCGACATAGCTGACATGGTACTCCCTGACATGCCTTGCTATCATGACCGTGCAAGATGTCACTGCTCCTAAAAAAAAAGAAAAAAAAAGAACCACATGGTGGGCCCATAACCCACAGTTTCACAGGATCGAAACCTGACTCTCCTATACACCCTGTTGCCAAAGTTATTCCTATAGCTTGACTTCGTATGTAATTTGCGAGCCACCTTCCTAGTGATCAATTCTGGTATCGGACACAATACTTATTCCTGTTGCTCTGAACCCCATTCACACTCTGTTTCAGGCAATGAACGATTGCCTATCCGCTTGAAACTTCTTATTGCACCGTCTTACTTTTCTCTCGATGTGTTTCATTTGTTCAACTCGAGAGATACTCATATGTTCATACTTGGGAAACCCCCAGAAGATTTTCCCTTGTAACATCCTATCGTTGTAGAGCTGCCCCTTACCTATTCGTAAGTAACGATGGAGATCCCGAAGAAAGGATGACAAATTGATCATGGTGACTTGAAGCAGTGAAATGAAGACATCAACGAAAGGGATCAACCTCTTAGAAAAGGAAGCCAAGACCGAGAAGACTCGTTAGGTTTTTCGCTACCAACACCTTCGCCCCTTACTCCACCGCTTAAATCTCGGGACGAGATTTCTTGTAGTGGAGGAGAATTGTGACGCCCGGGTAATTAAGCTACAGTGATCCTCTGCTAATGGTGCCACGTCACCTCGTTTATAGTTGCTAATCTCGAGTTAGTTCGAAACTGATTCAAATTCAAATTCAAAAATAGGCAAACAATAAACGTTTTCAAATATTAAAACTAAAATGTTCGGAGTGAACCGAATAATGCATAGGTAATTATGGTGGAGAAACCACACCTTTATAAAATGTTTAAATAATCTAAAATGAACAAAACAGTAGCAAAACCGATATTTAAATGCTTTTATAAATAAATAAAATACTAAACTAAACTGTCTTGGGATAAAACCTTTTGTGGCAGTGGGTTTCATGGTATTACTAATTTAGGGATCATTTTAATATTAAGTAAAAAGTAAACTTAAAAGAAAAGAAAACACAAAAACAGAAAGGAAAACTAACAAAAAAAAGGAAAAGAACCCCCCC
>NW_021298287.1:78603-86176 GCF_002162155.2 Triticum dicoccoides
CGGCCGCGGTCGTCGCTGCTTCCGGCGAGCCGCCCCGCGCCATCGCCACCAACGGGCCCCCTTGCTGGCCCGCATCGTTCTAGATCGAGGCAACCGCCTCGACCTCGTCGCCGGACCACCGCGTCGCCGCCCGTCGCCGCCTAGTCCTCCACCTCCCCGACGGACGCCTTCCCCGACCTCCTCCCCGTAGGCGCCATCGCGCCTCACCGCCGAACTCCCCTACAACGGGGGTGAGAACCCCATCCCCCTGCTACCCTCTCCCCCCCGTTCCGCTGCTGACCCCTGGCCGCCTCTGGCGCCGGCCCGCGCCCGCGCTGGCCGCTGTGGCCTCGCCGCCGCCGGGCACAGCCCTGGCCGGCCTCGTCTCCCCTCGCGTGGTGGGCGCCTGGGTGCGTCCTGCACCCACACGCCCGTAACTGCCCGCACACTCACGGGGCTCCGCCCCAGCAACCACACCCGGCACCCGCAAAGCCCCTCTGGGCCAATGACAGGGGGCCCCACGCCCGAGATGATTAAAAAAAAGGAGAAAATAATAATAATAATAAAATTAATTAATTAATTAATTAAGGAATTAATTAGGTTAATTAATTATAATTAGATTAACCTAATCACTAATTAACCTAATTAACTGTTAGTTAATTAAAACAGAGTATGACGATCGGGACCCACCTGTCAGGTTGACAAAGTCAACTACTGACGTCATGCTGACGTCATCATGACGTCAGCAGACACTATTCTGGATAATGTTGATTAAATTAATTAAATAAATTCTAAAAATGATTTAAACTTTAGAAAATCAATATAAAATAAACCGTAGCCCGGATGGAAAAACTTTATACATGAAAGTTGCTCAGAACGACGAGACGAACCCGGATTCGCAGCCGGTTCGTCCACCACACACCTCTAACATACCAAACACGCAACTTTCCCCCTCCGGCTCCTCTGCTCGAAAACATGAAACACCGGGGATATTTTCCCGGATGTTTCCCCCCTTCGTCGGTATCACCTACTACCGCGATTGGGCACACCTAGCATCGTTACTTGTCATGTCATGCATCGATATGCATTTGTTTGCATTGTATTCATTGTTTCTTCCCCCTCTTCTCTCCGGTAGACTACGAGACCGACGCTGCTGCTGCCCAGTTCGACTACGGAGTTGCCGACCCCTCCTTCTTGCCAGAGCAATCAGGCAAGCCCCCCCCTTGATCACCAGATATCGCCTATTCTCTTCTATACTGCTTGCATTAGAGTAGTGTAGCCTGTTACTGCTTTCCGTTGATCCTATTCTGATGCATAGCCTGACATTGTTGCTACATCTGTTGATACCTTACCTGCAATCCTAAATGCTTAGTATAGGATGCTAGTTTATCATCATTGGCCCTACATTCTTGTCAGTCTGCCTTGCTATACTATTGGGCCGTGATCACTCGGGAGGTGATCACGGGTATATACTATACATACATACTATACAGATGGTGACTAAAGTCGGGTCAGCTCGTTGAGTACCCGCAAGTGATTCGGATAAGGGGGCTGAAAGGACAGGTGGCTCCATCCCGGTAGAGGTGGGCCTGGGTTCCCGACGGCCCTCGACTGTTACTTTGTGGCGGAGCGACAGGGCAGGTTGAGACCACCTAGGAGAGAGGTGGGCCTGGCCCTGTTCGGCGTTCGCGGATACTTAACACGCTTAACGAGATCTTGGTATTTGATCTGAGTCGGCTACGAGCCTATACGCACTAACCATCTATGTGGGAGTAGTTATGGGTATCCCGACGTCGTGGTATCAGCCGAAGCACTTCAGACGTCAGCGACGGAGCGGCGCGCGCCGGATTGGAACGTAAGCCTGCTCTTGTATTAAGGGGGCTAGTTCTGCTTCCGGCCGCCCTCGCAACGTGCAGGTGTGCTATGGGCGATGGGCCCAGACCCCTATGCGCTTAGGTTTAGACCGGCGTGCTGGCCTCTCTGTTTTGCCTAGGTGGGGCTGCGACGTGTTGATCTTCCGAGGCCGGGCATGACCCAGAAAAGTGTGTCCGGCCAAATGGGATCGAGCGTGTTGGGCTATGTGGTGCACCCCTCCAGGGAAGTTAATCTATTCGAATAGCCGTGATCTTCGGTAACAGGACGACTTGGAGTTGTACCTTGACCTTATGACAACTAGAACCGGATACTTAATAAAACACACCCTTCCAAGTGCCAGATACAACCGGTGGTCGCTCTCCCTCAGGGATATGAGGAGGGGATCGCCGGGTAGGATTATGCTATGCGATGCTACTGGAGATGCTACTTGGAGATGCTATTTGGAGATGCTACTTGGAGGACTTCAATCTACTCTCTTCTACGTGCTGCGAGGCGGAGGCTGCCAGAAGCGTAGTCTTCGATAGGACTAGCTATCCCCCTTTTATTCTGGCATTCTGCAGTTCAGTCCACCGATATGGCCTCCTTACACATATACCCATGCATATGTAGTGTAGTTCCTTGCTTGCGAGTACTTTGGATGAGTACTCACGGTTGCTTTCTCCCCCCTTTTCCCCCCTTTCCTTTCTTTCTGGTTGTGCAACCAGATGCTGGAGTCCAGGAGCCAGACGGCACCGTCGACGACGACCCCTACTACACCGGAGGTGCCTACTACTACGTGCAGCCCGCTGACGACGACCAGGAGTAGTTAGGAGGATCCCAGGCAGGAGGCCTGCGCCTCTTCGATCTGTATCCCAGTTTGTGCTAGCCATCTTATGGCAACTTGTTTAACTTATGTCTGTACTCAGATATTGTTGCTTCCGCTGACTCGTCTATGATCGAGCACTTGTATTCGAGCCCTCGAGGCCCCTGGCTTGTATTATGATGCTTGTATGACTTATTTTATTTGTAGAGTTGTGTTGTGATATCTTCCCGTGAGTCCCTAATCTTGATCGTACACATTTGCGTGCATGATTAGTGTACGATTGAATCGGGGGCGCCACATGATGGTTTGGCGCGCGGTTTGGCTCATTAGAACGTCTGCGACGCGGCGCGTCCAGCGGTGGCTGTGGCCGCGGCTGGGGTGGCCGGAGCCGACGACGGCGATGGCAAGTGCGGCGGCCGGAGCTTCGGGTTCGAGCGGGGCGAGGCCACAGAGGACGGGAGGGATGGCTAAGGGGCTCGCCGAGCTCCTGAAGATGCTAGGAGCACGGTGCCGTGCTCGGTTTCGAGCCTTGCTGGCTGCAGTGACAGCGGCGACATCGCCGGCGGCGTGGTGTTCTCGGCTCGTTGTGAACGGCGGCTAGAGAGGGAGGTAGGGCTCGGGGAGAGGGGGAATCGGGTCAAGGGCTCACCGCGGAGCTGCAGGGAGGGTTAGTGGGCTCGGGGGCGCGCCGGAGTGGCCGAATCGACGGAGAAGGGCGCCGGGGCCGAAGCTTGGAGATGATGACGATGGCGGCTGCTCGGGGCCCTCCTGGTCGCGTGAGACATCGAGGAGGTCGAGGGAGGCACGGCCGGGCACTGCGGAGCCCTCGACCTCCTCGACGTCTCATGCGACCAGGAGGGCCCCGAGCAGCCGCTATCGTCATCATCTCCAAGCTTCGGCCCCGGCGCCCTTCTCCGTCGATTCGGCCACTCCGGCGCGCCCCCGAGCCCACTAACCCTCCCTGCAGCTCCGCGGTGAGCCCTTGACCCGATTCCTCCTCTCCCCGTGCCCTACCTCCCTCTCTAGCCGCCGTTCACAACGAGCCGAGAACCCCACGCCGCCGGCGATGTCACCGCCGTCACTGCAGCCAGCAAGGCTCGAAACCGAGCACGGCACCGTGCTCCTAGCATCTTCAGGAGCTCGGCGAGCCCCTTAGCCATCCCTCCCGTCCTCTGTGGCCTCGCCCCGCTCAAACCCGAAGCTCCGGCCGCCGCACTTGCCATCGCCGTCGTCGGCTCCGGCCACCCCAGCCGCGGCCACAGCCACCGCTGGACGCGCCGCGTCGCAGACGTTCTAATGAGCCAAACTGCGCGCCAAACCATCGTGTGGCGCCCCCGATTCAATCGTACACTAATCATGCACGCAATCGTGTACGATCAAGATCAGGGACTCACGGGAAGATATCACAACACAACTCTAAAAACATAAATAAGTCATACAAGCATCATAATACAAGCCAGGGGCCTCGAGGGCTCGAATACAAGTGCTCGATCATAGACGAGTCAGCGGAAGCAACAATATCTGAGTACAGACATAAGTTAAACAAGTTTGCCTTAAGAAGGCTAGCTCAAACTGGGATACAGATCGAAAGAGGCGCAGGCCTCCTGCCTGGGATCCTCCTAAACTACTCCAGGTCGTCATCAGCGGGCAGCACGTAGTAGTAGGCACCTCCAGTGTAGTAGGGGTCGTCGTCGATGGTGGCGTCTGGCTCCTGGACTCCAGCATCTGGTTGCGACAACCAGAAAGAAAGGAAAGGGGAAAAAAGGGGGGAGAAAGCAACCGTGAGTACTCATCCAAAGTACTCGCAAGCAAGGAACTACACTACATATGCATGGGTATATGTGTAAGGAGGCCATATCAGTGGACTAAACTGCAGAATGCCAGAATAAGAGGGGGATAACTAGTCCTGTCGAAGACTACGCTTCTCGCAGCCACCGTCTTGCATCAAGTAGAAGAGAGTAGATTGAAGTCCTCCAAGTAGCATCTCCAAGTAGCATCTCCAAATAGCATCACATAGCATAATCCTACCCGGCGATCCTCCCCTCGTATCCCTGAGGGAGAGCGACCACCGGTTGTATCTGGCACTTGGAAGGGTGTGTTTTATTAAGTATCCGGTTCTAGTTGTCATAAGGTCAAGGTACAACTCCAAGTCGTCCTGTTACCGAAGATCACGGCTATTCGAATAGATTAACTTCCCTGCAGGGGTGCACCACATAACCCAACACGCTTGATCCCATTTGGCCGGACACACTTTCCTGGGTCATGCCCGGCCGCGGAAGATCAACACGTCGCAGCCCCACCTAGGCACAACAGAGAGGCCAGCACGCCGGTCTAAACCTAAGCGCACAGGGGTCTGGGCCCATCGCCCATAGCACACCTGCATGTTGCGAGGGCGGCCGAAAGCAGACCTAGCCTAGTGGCGTTCCAGTCCAATTCGGCGCGCGCCGCTCCGTCGCTGACGTCTGAAGTGCTTCGGCTGATACCACGACGTCGGGATACCCATAACTACTCCCACGTAGATGGTTAGTGCGTATAGGCTCGTAGCCAACTCAGATCAAATACCAAGATCTCGTTAAGTGTGTTAAGTATCCGCGAACGCCGAACAGGGCCAGGCCCACCTGTCTCCTAGGTGGTCTCAACCTGCCCTGCCGCTCCACCACAAAGATCCACACAGAGGGCCGTCGGGACAAAGGTCCTTTCAACCCCCAATCCGTGAATCACTCGCGGGTACTCTTCGAGCTGACTCGACTTTAGTCACCATCTGTATAGTACGTATGTATGTATAGTATATACCCGTGATCACCTCCCGAGTGATCACGGCCCAATAGTATAGCAAGGCAGACTGACAAGAATGTAGGGCCAATGATGATAAACCAGCATCCTATACTAAGTATTTAGGATTGCAAGTAAGGTATCAACCGATGTAGCAACAATGTCAGGCTATGCATCAGAATAGGATCAACGGAAAGCAGTAACATGCTACACTACTCTAATGCAAGCAGTATAGAGTAGAATAGGCGATATCTGGTGATCAAGGGGGGGGGGCTTGCCTGGTTGCTCAGACAAGGAGGGGCCGTCGGTGACGTAGTCGACCACAGGGGCATCAGCATCGTCACAGGGTCTATCGAAGAGAAGAGGGGGAAGAAACAGTAAATACATAGCAAGCAAGTGCATAACAGGACAACAAGCAGAGCTAGACGTGTTCTAACGCGGTATGAGGTGATACCGGTGAAGGGGGGAAACATCCGGGAAAGTATCCCCGGTGTTTCGCGTTTTCGGACAGATGAACCGGAGGGGGAAAGTTGTGAGTTCGATAGGTTAGGAGGGTGTGGCGGACAAACGGGTTGCGTATCCAAAATTGTCTCGTCGTTCTGAGCAACTTTCGTGTTGAAAATGTTTTGATCCGAGTTACGGTTTAAAAGATATGATTTTCTAAAGATTTTATTAATTTCTAGAATTTAATTATTTATTTAATTAATTCGAAAAATGGATTTATGACATCAGCATGATGTCATGTTGACATCAGCAGCCAACATGGATTGACTAAGTCAAACTTACACGTGGGCCCCATTTGTCATACTCTATTAGCTAATTAACAGTAGTCAATTAGGTAAATTAGTCATTAGGTGTAACGCCCCAAGAATCTTGCTACAGTAATCTCCCCCTAATGGTGGCCATGTCATCGTGATTACTATGCAAGTTTCCGCTTGTTTGAAAATCAAATTCAAATTCAAATTTAATTTGCAAGTGAAATTTTAAGTTTCACTGATATGGTTGCTACTAATCCATAACAAATAATTTTTAAGGAAAACTACATCATCACAATGCTAAATGGGCTATAGCAATTAAAACAATACCAATTCAGCCAATTTAATCACTTTTCCTATTATAAAAGATTCAAATGAACTCCTATGTCTCCCAAACTTTTTGTGTCAGTACAAAATACTGCAATATAATTAAATGCCCAAGCTCCATAATTTTGCAAAGTCATTTGATGGCTTATTTAATTGCAAATAGTGGTTGTTTTAAATGTCAGTAAAAGAAAAGAAAAGGCAAGGAGAGAAAAGAAAACCCCCAGCTCCCCATGGGCCTCGGCCCATCCCAACCCAACCGGCCAGCCCACCCCGCAGCCATCTTCAATCTCCTGTTCACAGAAGCCTCGGTGGTCGCCGTTCGCTCGTACACGCCGCGGATCCTCCACACGTCGTGCATCCGCCGCCTCCTCACGTGGATAAGAGCCCCCTCACTCCCTGGCAAACCCTAATCCCCTCTCTCCTCTCCATCTCAGCCGCTCTCTCTCGCTCGTACCCTCCGTTTCTTCACGCCCGACGCAGTCGCCGAAGCGCCGTCGCCATTGACGCGGCCACCGGTCACCTCGAGCTGCGCTTGGAAGTCCAGCAGCTTCGCCGGGCTCGTCCTCATCTTCTCCGCCCACAGATCGACACCAGGAACTGCCGCATCGTCGCCATCGTCCTCTTCTTCCCGTCTGCACCGCCACGGTCGCCGCCTCGATTCGCCGCCTCCCGACTACCTCCGGCCTCCCCGACCACGCCCTCGAGTGCGCTGTGAGCACCTCCTTCGATTCCCGGCCTTTACCCTGTCGATCCATGCCCGTAGTGTCCGCGCCGCGAGGTCCGTTTGCCATGGCTGCCCCGAAGCTCTGCCTCCGCGTACGCGTATTTGCTGCTGCTACTGCCTCCTACCACTGCTTGTGGCCGTGCCCTGGGCTGCTCCTTGTTGCTGTCGCTAAGGTTTTGCTCGGCTGCTGCTCTCTACCGCTACTGCCTGCTGCTGCTCTGTATTGCTGCGGCTGCTACTAATCCTGCCGCCACCGCTGGCCGTCGTCGCGCCCGGGGCACACCCCGCTTCAGCCCGGCGCTGCAGCCCTCCAGCCCCGCTGCGCCCCACGTGGCCTCC
>NW_021298287.1:87681-93769 GCF_002162155.2 Triticum dicoccoides
TGTGGAGACGGGTTGACCTGGAAGGTGCCCGTGAGATAATTACGAGGCGTGGCCGGGCATTCTTAGCCCTTGCCGCAAGTCCTCGAGACGGGGCAACGGGGTCACCTCTTTCGTGAGTCTCTGCTTGTTACCGCGCGTTCCTAATCCACTACGATTTGGATATTTGATCCGAGGGGCCTCTGGCCTGATAGCACTAACCATCACGTGGGCATAGTATGGGCGTTCTGCGTCGTATACATCAGCCAAAGCTTAATAGACGTCAGCGACTGAGTGGCGCGCGCCGGGTTGGACTGCGCAAGCGCCTGCCTTGTTGAAGGAGGTAGCTAGGTCTGCTCACCGGCCGCGTACACAACGTGCAGGAGTTTCCGGGGAGATGGCCCATGACCCCTGGGGGCATAGGTTTAGTCCGGCGTGCTGACCTCTCTGTTAAGTCTAGGTCGGGTTGCGGCGTATTGCTTGGCCGAGGCCGGGCATGACCCTGGAAAGTGTGTCCGGCCGGAGTCAATCGAGCGTGGTGGGTAAGTTGGTGCACCCCTGCAGGGAAGAAAACATCTATCGATAGCCTGTCCTACGGTAACGGACACTTGGAGTTGTATCCCGATCGGTACAACTAGAACTGGATACTTGTGATGAGCACTGGATGGTGATGAGGATTTGATTGTGATGATAACTGGATAGTATGGCTCTGGGATTGCTTTCTCGCAGGGAGTCGAGAAAGGATCTCTGGCCGAGGTTGATAACACTACTACCACTTTACTTTATGCTACTCTACTCCCTCTTGTTTGCTGCAAGATGGTGGTTTCCAGAAGATGCTAGTCTTCGGTAGGACTAGGCCTTCTCTCTATTCTGGCATTTCTGCAGCCCAGTCCACATATATAGCCTTCCTTTGATAATGTTGCATATGTAGTGTAGATCCTTGCTTGCGAGTACTTTGGATGAGTACTCACGGTTGCTTTGCTTCCCCTTTTCCCCCTTCTTTCTTCTTTCTGGTTGTTGCAACCAGATGGTGGAGTCCAGGAGCCAGATGCCACCTTTGACGACGGCTGCTACCCCGAGGGTGCCTACTACCACGTGACGGATGCCGACGACCAAGAGTAGTTAGGAGGATCCCAGGCAGGAGGCCTTGCCTTTTCGATCGCTGTTGTTTTGTGCTAGCCTTCTTAAGGCAAACTTGTCTAACTCATGTCTGTGCTCAGATATTGTTGCTTCCGCTGACTCTTTTGTTTTCGAGTTTATGTATTCGAGCCCTCGAGGCCCCTGGCTTGTAATATAAAGCTTGTATTATTTTTAATTTGTGTCTAGAGTTGTGTTGTGATATCTTCCCGTGAGTCCTTGATCTTGATCGTACACATTTGCATGTATGATTAGTGTACGATTGAATCGAGGGCGTCACAAGTTGGTATCAGAGCCGACTGCCTGTAGGTAGCCCCCTTTCCAACTCCTTGGCCGAAGTCGAGTCTAGTCACTACAAAACTTTTACTAACATGGTTGTGTGTCTTACGGGCCCACGTCGCCATTTGGGTGGTATTAGGATCTTTTATTCCTCGTCTATACTCTGGGACTCTAATCTCTCGTCTATTCGGGTTAAACATTTTACTGACTCTGACATTAGGTTCTCGTACCCACTTCCTCCCGGAGAGCCCCGACATTACCGATGATCGCTTGCTTCGCCAGGAGATTCTGCAGATATTCCTCGAGGTTTCTCGAGACCCTGTGCCCACTGCCTTGCAGTTCCTGACCACAGATAATCCCCGTAAATAACATCCTTGCCGCTTGTACCTTCATACCCAGTTGCCCCTATTATTACAAGATGTACTCTCCGTTGTTTCGAGAATCCTTTATGCCTTCTGCTTTGCGGCTTCTTTTTGCACTACGGATGATTCACTGAACCCGTTTATCCCCAGTTGTTCATGTGTTTCACAAATTCTTTGGAATACTATTCGATCTACCGATAATCCTTAGTAGCCTATTGCTCCTGTTCTTCCTTATCGTCTTACATTATGGTTAATTCCATATGTCTAGCAATATTCTTTAAAATTCTTTGTGATTGTCATTCTATTCCTATGGATTCAACGTGTGAGCGAATACTCGCAATCATCAATTAATCCTTGGAAATTTCCTTTCCGGCTCCGACATCGGTCCGGATATGAGCTGGTTCTTTCCCAATCAAGGTTTGGTCGGGTGCATCTCTAAGTCTATTCAACTTACTCATCTTTTGATCAGAGCCTCTGCTTCTGATCCTTCGTCTTGAAATCATAATTCCTTTGTACCCAAGCATCGAATCATTCAGACGTTTCTATAAGCCAATGCCTTTGCATCCCCTTCTTAATCTGATTGATTACCGATACTCCCATCAACTCTGTCGTGAATCGCCAGATCTAGTGCTGGGTTGATATCCGACAGTGTTCTTCACATCCAAAATCTTGTGAGTTTTTCCCTGATACATAATACCTTCGGTAAATTGTATCATCTGCTTTGACTTCGATACTCTGTTTTCGAACTCGTATCTTCTGCTTGGTTGATGGTTGTATATATTCGTAAAAAATGCCCCGATGGGTTGAACTTATGCCTTCGATAATCTGTGTGAACCCGAGAGTTCTCACGAGTCTTACTCTTCTGGTACTTCGCCAGATAAATCTTCTACACTACAATTTCTTCGAAACTAGGAGTGAATGAAAGGTTATGCATTGAAGAAGTGGGAGTCGACCTTGAACCTTTGTGTTCATGCCCATGGACCCGATGTCGGACTTATCATGGAAGCTGCTCGTAAAAATAATTATTTCTTTGGTACAAGCTCATCTTGTATCTATGAATTGGTCCTTTGCAACCGTGGCTCTGACCATGATTGTTCCTCTTTGATTCCATTTCTCAGACAAGTTAAAGCACTTGTGTTCTACAGATCAATGCATCTCCTCAACCTCTATTTTGATATTCCTTCGAGTATTACCCATGGTATCTCGAGGATATCATGCCATTGCACTACATCTTATGAACTTTTGATGAAGCACTACCTTTCCCTGTCATTGTCACTTCACGGGTTCTGGGTTTTTTATCAATCAAGAACACCGATAAGTGAATCGATTCCACACTCCGATTCAATAACTCTAAGTAATTTTCGTTACTTATGAGTTTAATAATCATTCAAGCCGTTCCTAGCATTATCGACTATATCATTATCATGCAAAAATTTAACTGTGCTACCTGATCCTTCTTCCCAGAGCACAATTTTTGATGATGAGCTAAGCCTACGTCGATCTTCCTCGTCATATCATTTCGCCTTGAATAGCAAGCTTGATTTCGAGTTTGTGCCGTACCCGTGGTTCCAATAACCTTTCGCTTCATCATTCCTTTGACTTGATGTCATCGCCGATGAACTACATCTTCATGAGATCTCTCGACAAATATGTCGTGATCATCATGAACATTCTGAGCTCTTCCAGAATATCAATCGAATTCATGATGAGAAATACAATCCTTGGCCCTCGATGATTTGTGTTATCATGGACAACATTCTTGCCTTCCCCAACACAAACTTGTTCATATAATTTTAGAAATACATTCTTTTTGACATGTCGATGGTTTGTTGCTGAGCCCGTCGGCCTCATCCTCATCTTTTCCTTGCTGAAATTTTATGACTTATTTTCTAAGTTGTTTCCGATGGATCCTTTGTGTATCCAAAGTCTAACCTTTGCTTGAAAACCATGTCAATGCTATCTCGGAGCATGTCTGTGGTAATCTGATCTTCAATAAGAACATTTGAAGCACGATACTCAATTTTCTCTATCAATTATCCAAACACCGTTGTATGGGTAATGTCATGAAACTCGTTTCCCCTTACCTAGATGGTCTTTTTTTACTTCTATCATGTCATGGATATCATGCTTTGCTTGTCCTCGGGAAGGATATACCCCCCTGAAATATGTGTTTGAACACCTTTTCCTTCCCATTGTCTTGTTTAACCTTTCTTGCGATCTATATGATCTAAGCAAAAATAATTCCCTGCTTATGTAGACACCTCGGTGTATAACTCTGTCAGTAAGAGACCCTATTACTACCGTTGACAACATTCTGTTAACCACCAATGGACGAGAACTTTGCCTATTGGTCCGCCTCGTTCAACGAGCAGGAGAATGGTTCTCTTCGTCCCTCGCCCTTGGTACCAACGTTGTTGACAACATAATTGACGGTCTATCATCTGACATGCCTTGCTATCGGCCCCCTTTCTACTTTTACCCACATAGTGGGCCCATAACCCACAGTTCCACACGGTCGAAACCTGACTCTCCTGTACAACCTTGATGCCGAAATATTCTTTACACTTGGCTTCATATCTTGTCACGAGCCACCCTCCGAGAGATGATCCATTCCCGATGCTCTGAACCCCCTTCTCACACTCTGTTCAGGTATCGATCGTTTGTCCATTCGCTTGAAACTTCCTATTGTACCTTCTTATTTTGCTCTCGAAGTTTTCTTAAGTTTCAACTCGAGAGATACTTCTGCCACATTCCCTGAATTCTTCACCAGATAATTAACCCTATAAGGGTCAGTTCTCCCGAAGTTACTCTTTACTTCCGCACTTAAATCTCGGGACGAGATTTCTTGTAGTGGAGGAGATTTGTAACGCCCCAAGAATCTTGCTACAGTAATCTCCCCCTAATGGTGGCCATGTCATCGTGATTACTATGCAAGTTTCCGCTTGTTTGAAAATCAAATTCAAATTCAAATTTAATTTGCAAGTGAAATTTTAAGTTTCACTGATATGGTTGCTACTAATCCATAACAAATAATTTTTAAGGAAAACTACATCATCACAATGCTAAATGGGCTATAGCAATTAAAACAATACCAATTCAGCCAATTTAATCACTTTTCCTATTATAAAAGATTCAAATGAACTCCTATGTCTCCCAAACTTTTTGTGTCAGTACAAAATACTGCAATATAATTAAATGCCCAAGCTCCATAATTTTGCAAAGTCATTTGATGGCTTATTTAATTGCAAATAGTGGTTGTTTTAAATGTCAGTAAAAGAAAAGAAAAGGCAAGGAGAGAAAAGAAAACCCCCAGCTCCCCATGGGCCTCGGCCCATCCCAACCCAACCGGCCAGCCCACCCCGCAGCCATCTTCAATCTCCTGTTCACAGAAGCCTCGGTGGTCGCCGTTCGCTCGTACACGCCGCGGATCCTCCACACGTCATGCATCCGCCGCCTCCTCACGTGGATAAGAGCCCCCTCACTCCCTGGCAAACCCTAATCCCCTCTCTCCTCTCCATCTCAGCCGCTCTCTCTCGCTCGTCCCCTCCGTTTCTTCACGCCCGACGCAGTCGCCGAAGCGCCGTCGCCATTGACGCGGCCACCGGTCACCTCGAGCTGCGCTTGGAAGTCTAGCAGCTTCGCCGGGCTCGTCCTCATCTTCTCCGCCCACAGATCAACACCAGGAACTGCCGCATCGTCGCCATCGTCCTCTTCTTCCCGTCTGCACCGCCACGGTCGCCGCCTCGATTCGCCGCCTCCCGACTACCTCCGGCCTCCCCGACCACGCCCTCGAGTGCGCTGTGAGCACCTCCTTCGATTCCCGGCCTTTACCCTGTCAATCCATGCCCGTAGTGTCCGCGCCGCGAGGTCCATTTGCCATGGCTGCCCCGAAGCTCTGCCTCCGCGTACGCGTATTTGCTGCTGCTACTGCCTCCTACCACTGCTTGTGGCCGTGCCCTGGGCTGCTCCTTGTTGCTGCCGCTAAGGTTTTGCTCGGCTGCTGCTCTCTACCGCTACTGCCTGCTGCTGCTCTGTATTGCTGCGGCTGCTACTAATCCTGCCGCCACCGCTGGCCGTCGTCGCGCCCGGGGCACTCCCTGCTTCAGCCCGGCGCTGCAGCCCTCCAGCCCCGCTGCGCCCCACGTGGCCTCCACCGCGCCGCGCCCTGCCGGCCCTCTCGCCGCTCCGGCCGGCGCCCTGCAGCCACGGCTACCCTGCCAGCGCCCCGCGGCCTGGCGCTCTCCCCTGGGCGCGTGCCCAAGCGAGCTGGCGCCCCAGCGCCCGCGCCCGCTCCATTAACCGCCCGCTCCAGTGGCCAGATGGGCCACTGCCAG
>NW_021298287.1:95622-97868 GCF_002162155.2 Triticum dicoccoides
CCTGATAGCACTAACCATCACGTGGGCATAGTATGGGCGTTCTGCGTCGTATACATCAGCCAAAGCTTAATAGACGTCAGCGACTGAGTGGCGCGCGCCGGGTTGGACTGCGCAAGCGCCTGCCTTGTTGAAGGAGGTAGCTAGGTCTGCTCACCGGCCGCGTACGCAACGTGCAGGAGTTTCCGGGGAGATGGCCCATGACCCCTGGGGGCATAGGTTTAGTCCGGCGTGCTGACCTCTCTGTTAAGTCTAGGTCGGGTTGCGGCGTATTGTTTGGCCGAGGCCGGGCATGACCCTGGAAAGTGTGTCCGGCCGGAGTCAATCGAGCATGGTGGGTAAGTTGGTGCACCCCTGCAGGGAAGAAAACATCTATCGATAGCCTGTCCTACGGTAACGGACACTTGGAGTTGTATCCCGATCGGTACAACTAGAACTGGATACTTGTGATGAGAACTGGATGGTGATGAGGATTTGATTGTGATGATAACTGGATAGTATGGCTCTCGGATTGCTTTCTCGCAGGGAGTCGAGAAAGGATCTCTGGCCGAGGTTGATAACACTACTACCACTTTACTTTATGCTACTCTACTCCCTCTTGTTTGCTGCAAGATGGTGGTTTCCAGAAGATGCTAGTCTTCGGTAGGACTAGGCCTTCTCTCTATTCTGGCATTTCTGCAGCCCAGTCCACATATATAGCCTTCCTTTGATAATGTTGCATATGTAGTGTAGATCCTTGCTTGCGAGTACTTTGGATGAGTACTCACGGTTGCTTTGCTTCCCCTTTTCCCCCTTCTTTCTTCTTTCTGGTTGTTGCAACCAGATGGTGGAGTCCAGGAGCCAGATGCCACCTTTGACGACGGCTGCTACCCCGAGGGTGCCTACTACCACGTGACGGACGCCGACGACCAAGAGTAGTTAGGAGGCTCCCAGGCAGGAGGCCTTGCCTTTTCGATCGCTGTTGTTTTGTGCTAGCCTTCTTAAGGCAAACTTGTCTAACTCATGTCTGTGCTCAGATATTGTTGCTTCCGCTGACTCTTTTGTTTTCGAGTTTATGTATTCGAGCCCTCGAGGCCCCTGGCTTGTAATATAAAGCTTGTATTATTTTTAATTTGTGTCTAGAGTTGTGTTGTGATATCTTCCCGTGAGTCCTTGATCTTGATCGTACACATTTGCGTGTATGATTAGTGTACGATTGAATTGAGGGCGTCACATTAGGTTAGTTAACCTTATTTAGTTAATTTAATCAGAATTAATTAAGTTAATTATTTAGTTAATTAACTAATTAGTTAATTAACTTTTTAGTAATTAATTAATTATTATATATTTTATTATTATTATTTTTTTAAACGTTATGGGCATGGGGCCCATCTGTCATAGGCCCCAGGGGCCTTAGCGGTAGCGGGCATCGGGCGCAATGCGCGACCGAATGGGCGCACGCCCAGGTGCAGGCGGACCCGGGAGGGCACCGGAACGGCGGAGGTCGGTGGCCACGTCATGGCCATGGCCGGAGCGGGGCGAGGCCGCGGTGGTGCGCGGGCGGCCGTCGGAGGCCGTGCGGGTGGCAGCCGGAGGCGGTGCTCGGCTGTGGCCCAGCGGGAGCTGCGGCAGTGGCCGCGAGGGGGCTCGGCCGGAGCAGTAGGGGAAGGCAGGTGGCGACCGGAGGCAGCACAGAGGAGCGAGGCCACCGTGGCGACGGGGCGCTGCAGCCCGACTGGTCCCCTGGCGCCGGCTGGGGCGAAAGAGGGCGTCGGCCAGGGCGGAGGAGGGCAAGTGCGGCCTGGAACGCAAGCTCCGGCACGCGGGCGCAGTGATGCGTGCACGGGCGTGGACGGGTGTGACGCCCGGATAGTTACGCTACAGTAATCCTTCGCTAATGATGCCACGTCACCTTGATTACTGTGGCTAATCTCGCATTAGTTCGAAAACGATTCGAATTCAAACTTGAATTTTTGGCAAACAAACAAAGTTTTCAAACTTTAAAACAAAAATGTTCGGACCGTGTCAAATATTGCATAGATAATTATGCTGAAGTAAACACATTTTTAGAAAATGTCTAAATAATTTAAACTGATTTAAAACAGAAAAGAATTAAATAAAAAGTAAAAACAAAACAAAAGAAAGGAAACCCCCGCGGCTCCCCATGGGCCTTGGCCCATCCCACCCATCCGTCCGACCCTACCGAAACGGCCCACCCGACCCTCCTGCTTAGCCCCCTCCCCCAACCCGAACCCTAGCACCACTCCCAT
>NW_021298287.1:98296-99602 GCF_002162155.2 Triticum dicoccoides
CTGGGAGGCCGCCCTCACATCACCCGCTGCTTCTTCCCCAACGCTGGCCGCCGCACGCCATCGCCGGATCCGCTGCGGATGCTGCACCATCACCCTCACCGAGCCCCTCCTCGAGCATCGTTGTGAGCTCACGGTCCTCCTCACCCTCTTCTCACTCCTCCCCGTGCCCCGTTGGCTCACCTCCGACGAGGGCAAGTCGTCACCACTGTCGGACGTCGTCGTCGTGGTCACTTTCACCCGCCCCTACACGAACCGCTTACACCACTGCACGCGCCTCGTCGTGCTGGTTCTCCAAGTGTTCGCAGATGAACATTTTGTCGCCGGGGTCGCATTCCGGCATGACGTCGCCGTCCCGCTGCACCCGCCGCGCCTCACCCGTCCGCCGCGCTCGCCCTTCTGCCTGCTGCTACCGGATACCACGTCGCACCTCGCGTGCCTCTGGTCGCTGCGTTCGGCTGGCGGCCGCGCGCCCCGCCGGAGCTCGCCGTGGCTCCTAGATGAGGCCGCCGGAGTCCTCTGTCTCCCTTTTCCCCCGTGTACACACAGCCACTGCAGGGGCACATTGTGCCCCTGACAGGTGGGCCGTCCCTTAAAAAAAAGAGAAGAGAATTTAAAGTAAATAAACAAATTATCAGTTAATTAATTAGCAAATTAATTAAGTTAATAATCCTGTTTAACTAAACTAATCCTGATTAGATTAACCTAATTACTAATGAAACTAATTAATCTGTTTTAGTTAATCTCAGTCAATGACAAAGCGGGACCCACTGATCAGGTTGACCAGTCAATCCCTGTTGACTGCTGACATCAGCATGACATCATGCCGATGTCATAAATCCAATTTCGAATTTAATTAAATAATTAATTAAATTCAAGAAATTAATAATATCTTTTAAAAATTAATATAAAATAAACCGTAGCTCAGATGAAAATACCTTCTACATGAAAGTTGTTCAGAACGAAGAGACGAATCCGAATACGCAGCCCGTTCGTCCGCCACACATCCCTAGCATAGCAAACACGCAACTTTCCCCCTCCGGTTCATCTGTCCGAAAACGCGAAACTCCGGGAATACTTTCCCGGATGTTTCCCCCCTTCGTCGGTATCACTTACTACCGCGTTAGGGCACACCAAACCCCGCGTATTGTCTTGTTACGCTTTGTGATGCTTTGATTGTTCTGTTATTTATTGTGTTCCCTCTCCGTTACTTCTTTCTGATAGACCCCGAGACTGCCGGCTACCCCCAGTTCGACTACGGAGTTGACGACCCCTCTCTCTTGCCAGAGCAACCAGGCAAGCCCCCCCC
>NW_021298288.1:0-1883 GCF_002162155.2 Triticum dicoccoides
GGTCAACGCTGACTGCTGACGTCAGCAGGACATCATGCTGACGTCATAATTCCTTTTTTCGAATTAATTAAATAATTAATTAAATTCCAGAAATTAATAAAATCTTTAGAAAATCATATCTTTTAATCCGTAACTCGGGTTAAAATATTTTCAACATGAAAGTTGCTCAGAACGACGAGACGATTCCGGATACGCAACCCGTTCGTCCGCCACACCCTCCTAACCTATCGAACTCGCAACTTTCCCCCCCTCCGGCTCCTCTGCCCGAAAACACGGAACCCCGGGAATACTTCCCGGATGTGTTTCCCCCTTCACCGGTATCGCCCATCCCTACGTTAGGTCACCCCTAGCACAACGTATTGCCGCGTCTTGCTTTGTGTTACATTTGATTGCTCCGTTATTTATTGTGTTTCCCCTCCGTTACTCCTTTCCGGTAGACTCCGAGACCGATGCTGATGCCCCTGTGGTCGACTACGTCACCGACGACGCCTCTCTCTTGCCAGAGCAACCAGGCAAGCCCCGCCCTTGATCACCAGATATCGCCTATTCTCCTCTATACTGCTTGCATTAGAGTAGTGTAGCATGTTACTGCTTTCGTTAATCCTATTCTGATGCATAGCCTGACATTGTCGCTACATCTGTTGATACCTTACCTGCAATCCTAAATACTTAGTATAGGATGCTAGTTTATCATCATTGGCCCTACATTCTTGTCAGTCTGCCTTGCTATACTATCGGGCCGTGATCACTTGGGAGGTGATCACGGGTATATACTATACATACATACATACTATACAGATGGTGACTAAAGTCGGGTCAGCTCATTGAGTACCCGCAAGTGATTCTGACGAGGGGGGCTGAAAGGACAGGTGGCTCCATCCCGGTAGAGGTGGGCCTGGGTTCCCGACGGCCCTCGACTGTTACTTTGTGGCGGAGCGACAGGGCAGGTTGAGACCACCTAGGAGACAGGTGGGCCTGGCCCTGTTCGGCGTTCGCGGATACTTAACACGCTTAACGAGATCTTGGTATTTGATCTGAGTCGGCTACGAGCCTATACGCACTAACCATCTACGTGGGAGTAGTTATGGGTATCCCGACGTCGTGGTATCAGCCGAAGCACTTCAGACGTCAGCGACGGAGCGGCGCGCGCCGAATTGGACTGGAACGCCTCTAGGCTAGGTCTGCTTCCGGCCGCCCACGCAACGTGCAGGTGTGCTCAGGGCGATGGGCCCAGACCCCTGCGCGCTTAGGTTTAGACCGGCGTGCTGGCCTCTCTGTTTTGCCTAGGTGGGGCTGCGACGTGTTGATCTTCCGAGGCCGGGCATGACCCAGGAAAGTGTGTCCGGCCAAATGGGATTGAGCGTGTTGGGTTATGTGGTGCACCCCTGCAGGGAAGTTAATCTATTCGAATAGCCGTGATCTTCGGTAACAGGACGACTTGGAGTTGTACCTTGACCTTATGACAACTAGAACCGGATACTTAATAAAACACACCCTTCCAAGTGCCAGATACAACCGGTGGTCGCTCTATCTCAGGGATATGGGGAGGGGATCACCGGGTAGGATTATGCTATGAGATGTTACTTGGAGATGCTACTTGGAGGACTTCGACCTACCCTCTTCTGCCTGTTGCAAGACGAAGGTGACCAGAAGCGTAGTCTTCGATAAGACTAGCTATCCCCCTCTTATTCTGGCATTCTGCAGTTCAGTCCACTGATATGGCCCTTTACACATATACCCATGCATATGTAGTGTAGTTCCTTGCTTGCGAGTACTTTGGATGAGTACTCACGGTTGCTTTCTTCCCCCTTTTTCCCCTTTTCCTTCCTTTCTGGTTGTCGCAACCAGATGCTGGAGCCCTGGAGCCAGACGCCACCGTCGAC
>NW_021298288.1:3559-5849 GCF_002162155.2 Triticum dicoccoides
CTTGGCTCTTGAAATTCTTGCTTGCTTGCATTATGGATAATCCCATAAGTCTCATAGTCATATTGACATTCCTTGTCATTACCATTTTGAGTCTGTTGACTCAATATGTTTGCGAATACACGCAATCATCATTGATCCTTATAAATTACTTTTCCGGCTGAGCTGCCATTCTTTTTACTGGAATTGGTTCTCGACCAATCCAATTGTCATTGATTGTACCCTAAGGCTATTTAACTTATCCATCCCTACTCAGAGCATTGCTTCTGATCCCTTGATTTGGAAATCATAATTCCTTTGCAGTTGACAATTGAGTTAGTCAGTTGTTTCTATAATCTGATCTCCTTGCAATCTTCTTCCTCTAGTTGAGTACCGATGCTCATGTCAGATCCCTTGTGGACCACCAGATCCTTTGTTGGATTTTATCTGACAACGCCCTTCATATTCAATAACCTTGTGAGCCTTTCCTATGATACATAATGCCTTTGGTAAATTGTATCCTTTGCTTTCTCAATCATGCTCTGCCTTTGAGCTTGAGTTAATTACTTCTGAAGATTTGGTATATGATTCTAAGATGCCCCAATGGGTTGACCCTATGCCTTCCTTAATAGGTGTGAACTCGGAAGATTTCACGAGTCATACTCATCTGGTATTTCACCAGGAAAAACTTTCAACACTAATGCCTTTATCAAAGCGAGAAGTGAATGGAAGATTATACATTGAAGAAGTGGGAGTCGACCTTGAACTTGTGTTCATGCCCATGGACACGATGTACATCTTCTCATCGAAGCTTCTTTTAAAATCAATTATTCCCTTGGTATAAGTTCATCTTATATCTGAGATCTGGCCTTTTTGCAATCGTGGTTCTGACCATGTTCTCCTTTAAATACCATTTCTCGTGCAAGTTTTAGCACTTGTCTTCTGTAGGGCAATACCCCGGTCCAACCTCTACTTTGATCTGTCATCGAGTATTACCCCCCTGGTATCTCGAGATTATCTTAGAACTGCATAACTTCTTATGAGTTCTTCATCGAGTGCTACCTTCCCACTGATTCCAATTTTTCACGGGCTCTGAGTTATTAAACACTCAAAGACACCGATAACTGAACTGAGTCCGCTCTACGGTTCAACAACTCTTCAGTAAGCTTCTATAAGTATGAGATTGAACCCGATCACGCCATTCCTAGCCTGTTTGGCTATATCATTGTCGTGACGATTCTAACGGTGCTACCTGGTCCTTATTCTCGGAGCACCAATTTTCGACGATGAACTAACCTTACGTCGATTTTCCTCGTCATACCCTTTCACCTTAAACAACAAGCTTGAGTTCGAGTTTGTGTCGTACCCATGGTTCCAATGACTTTTGGCTTCATCATTCCTTTGACTTGATGTCGTCGCTGATTGATTACTTCTTCATGAAATCGGTCGACAAATGTGTCGTGATCCTCATCAACCTTATGAGTTCTTCCCGGATATCAATTGAATTCATGATGAGAAATACCATCCTTTTCCCTCGATGTTTTGAGTTATCATCGGCAACATTCTTGCCTCCCCCCCCCCAACACAAACTTGTTCACAATTTGTGTTGTACCTTGGTTTCCTTGCTATCCAGCAATTGTTCTTCTTTACCTTGGATATTACCACCTTTTATGTCAAGAATGTCGTGGGAATTACACCACCTCTTAAGAATTCTTGGTATGGTGATACTTCTCACCATCACCATTCTTTCTTGGGTCCTCGTGTTGATTCCAACCGGGGTACCAACAAGTGGGCGGTGCTGTTTGGATTCTGCCCTTCTAGGAACCCTCTTGCTTTGAAGATAATGGTCGGCCATTCATTCTTGGACTATTGATTATTGAATCACCATTTCCGACGTCGGTCGTGCAACCCAACCCATATTTCGGACGCACCTTTCAACCAATGTTTAAATGTGTATGTTTTCCTCGAGCATATTTCCTTATATCATTTGATCTGACCAATGTTATCTCCTTGTTCACTTAATTGTGGACATCCATCTTTTAGGAATCTCGGTGAATTGACGTTGAGTTCACCAGACACCTCCTTGTCCTCTCCTTGGGTTAATGATGGACTCTTGATAACGGAAATCACTTCACAGTTCATTTCCCCGAGAATCTTACAATGTCATCTCGTCAATTTGCGTTACACCTTTTCTTCTCAGGTATCCTAAGTCTGAGGTATCCTGACACCAACCGGATCTGAATCTCGGTCAGATATGATGGTTGGGACATACCTCCAAGAGTTGTAACATTGATCTCTACGTGACCCGGTAACA
>NW_021298288.1:6077-7851 GCF_002162155.2 Triticum dicoccoides
GCTGGGTGGAGGACCTATCGTTATAATTTCTTTTGCAAGGACAACCATTCTTCCTGGAGGAAATTGTAAGACTTATTCTACAAGTTATTCCTGATGGATCCTTCGTGTTTCCAAAGTCTGATCTTCACCTGAAGACCTTGTCAATGCTATCTAGAAGCATGTCAATGGTACTCCGATTTTCAACAGGAACATTTGAAGCACGATGCTAAATTTTATTTATCATTTATCCTAACACCGTTGTGTGAGTAATGTCATGAAATTTCTCTCCCCTTACCTGAAAGGGTTTTCTACCTTATATCCTATCAAGGATATCATGCTCTGCTTGTCCTTGGGAAGGATATACCCCTGAAATATGTGTTTAAACACATTTTTCCTTTCCATTTGTTCTGTTTAACCTGAGGATCACATTTTCTTTTCCATTGGTTTGTTTAACCTTTCTTGTGATCTATCTGATCTAAACAGGAAGATTCTTCTGCTCATGTAAACACCTCGGTGTACAACTCTGCCAGTGAGACCCTGTTTCTATTGTTGATGACATTTCGGTAACCGCCGATGGATGAGAACTTTGCCTCTTGGCCCGCCTCGTTTCAACGAGCAGGAAAATGGTTCTCTTCGTCCCTCGCCCTTGGTACCAACATTGTTGCCGACATAACTGACATGCTACTCTCCGACATGCCTTGCTATCATGATCGTGCAAAACGTCACCGCCCTTCCTACTGTTAATCCACATGGTGGGCCCATAACCCACAGTTTCACAGGATCGAAACCTGACTCTCCTATACAACACCTATTCCCAAGGTTGTTCCTCACGCTAGACTTCGTATGTAATTCACGGACCACCTGTCCAGTGATCTATTCTGGTATGAGACGCAATACCTATTCTCGTTGCCCTGAAACCCTTTCACCTTCTGATTAGGCATCGAACGATTGCCTATCCGTTTGAAACTTCTCATGGTACCTTCTTACTTTGCTCTCGTTATTTTGTAAGTTTCAATTCGAGAGTTACTTCCCGCCACCTTCCTCGATATTACCGACCAGATAGTTGACCTTGAAGAGGTCTGTTCTCCCGGAGTGCCCACCCTTTATTCTTTCGTAAGTACGATGGAGTTCCTGAAGGAAGGACGCCGACTTCATCGTGACGAACTGGAGCAGAGGACCGAAGACATCAATGTAATGGATCGACCTCTTTGAGAAGAGCAACTATGACCGAGAAGAATCTTTAGAATTTCGTAACCAGATCCCTTCCCCTTGTAACCGCTCCTAAATCTCGGGACGAGATTTCTTGTAGTGGAGGAGAATTGTGACGCCCGGATACTTAAGATACAGTAAACCACTGTTAATGATGCCACATCAGCACAATTACTGTTGCTAATCTCGCGTTAGTTCGAAACTGATTCAAATTCAAATTCAAAATCAAATCAAACGGTAAAAGTTTTCAAACTTTAAAACTAAAATATTCGAGTTGTGCCAAATAATGCAAGTTAATTGTGGTGAAGAAACCCCACTTTTATAAAATGTTTTAAAACCCTAAAATGATTAAAACAGTAGGTAAAACAATTAAATAAATGCATTTTGGGTTTTATAAAATACTAAACTATTTTGTTCAGGGATAAAACCCTTCGTGGCAGTAGTTATAATTGTAACTCTATTTTAGCTATGGGTTTCACTTTTTGTAAAACTATAAACTATTATATAAGAAAAATAAAACAGAACAGAAAATAAATAAAAGAAAGAAAATACAAAAGATAAAACAGAAAAACAAAAGACAAAAAAA
>NW_021298288.1:8700-9269 GCF_002162155.2 Triticum dicoccoides
CTGGATCGAGGCAGGGGAGCCAGATCCCGCGTCGCCGGCGTCGCCCGTCACCCTCCCCCCTCGCTGGACGCCTCCTCGCCTCACCCCGAGTCGCCCCGGCGCCCGTCCACGCCCCGCCCCCGATCTGGATCGGGGCACGACCCGGCGCCAACCGCCGTCGCCGGAGCCGCTTCACCGGCCCCCGCCCTCGTCCTCGCGCCCAGTCCCCACTCCCTCGACGGCGCCCCTCGCCTTGCCGACCGCGACCGCGCCAGGACGCCCCCACGACGCTGCCGCACGCTCGGTTTCATCCTCGGGCCTCCGCACGCCGCCACCGTCGTCGTCCTCCCCACGGGTCGCCTCCGAGCCCGCTGCCAAAACCCTACGGCCCCCGTGAGCTCTCCCTCTCCTCCTCCTCTCCCCCTGCCGGATGCCTTTCGCCGTGCCCGACCGCGCTCAAGGCTGTGGCCTTCCTCCCCGCGCTGCGCCTGGACCGGCGTCCCACATGCGCGCCCGCTACACTCCGTTGGCTGTCGTCCGCGCCTCGTCGCGCCGTCCTTGCCACTCTGCACCATCCGCCTCTGCCGCCA
>NW_021298288.1:11505-15929 GCF_002162155.2 Triticum dicoccoides
CTTGCTTGCGAGTACTTTGGATGAGTACTCACGGTTGCTTTCTTCCCCCTTTTTCCCCTTTTCCTTCCTTTCTGGTTGTCGCAACCAGATGCTGGAGCCCTGGAGCCAGACGCCACCGTCGACAACGACCCCTACTACACCGGAGGTGCCCCTACTACGTGCAGCCCGCTGACGACGACCTGGAGTAGTTTAGGAGGATCCCAGGCAGGAGGCCTGCGCCTCTTTCGATCTGTATCCCAGTTTGTGCTAGCCTTCTTAAGGCAAACTTGTTTAACTTATGTCTGTACTCAGATATTGATGCTTCCGCTGACTCGTCTATGATCGAGCACTTGTATTCGAGCCCTCGAGGCCCCTGGCTTGTATTATGATGCTTGTATGACTTATTTTATTTGTAGAGTTGTGTTGTGATATCTTCCCGTGAGTCCCTGATCTTGACCGTACACATTTGCGTGCATGATTAGTGTACGATTAAATCGGGGGCGTCACAAAACTGTTGGTGCTGCTGTTGATACTTCTGTGGCTCCTGCTGCTGATGCGGAGGAGGATGATTATGTGGGAGATTACGAGGATGAGGTTGCTCAAAATCAGAACTACTTGCAACCACCTGCACCACAACCACCAGGTCGTCCACATGCAAATAATCACAATGGTAGGGCTTTCCGTCAGGTACGAGATCATGACCATCTTCCTAAACTGAAATTGAATATTCCACCTTTCGAGGGTAGATATGTTCCTGATATATATCTTACTTGGGAGTTAGAAACTGAACAACGATTTGCATGTTTACAATATCCCGAGGAGAGACGGGTTGCCGCTGCTGTTTGTGCTTTCACTAGTTTTGCATGTGTATGGTGGTCTGAACATTGTAGATTATATCCTATTCCAACTACTTGGGTTGCTTTGAAAACTGCTATGCGTACTCGTTGGGTTCCACATATTATCAACGTGAATTGCTTCAAAAATTACAGCGCTTAAGACAAGGAAAAAATTATGTAGAAGAATATTATCAGGAATTACAAACTGGCATGATTAGATGTGGTATTGTTGAGGAGAATGAAGCTATGCTTGCACGTTTTCTGGGTGGATTAAATAGAGAGATTCAGACCATTCTAGACTATAAGGAGTATACTAATATCACTCGTTTATTCCATCTTGCTTGTAAAGCTGAACATGAAGTGCAGGATCGACAAGCATTGGCGCGAACTAACTTTTCTGCAGGCCGACCTTCATCATGGACACCACGTGCATCTTCTACTTCAACTGCACCAGCACCTCCATCAGGTGCCACCTCCAGCCGTGATACAAGAAAACAGGCACAACCACCATTATCTGCCAAGAGCGCACCTGCGGGGCCTGCACAGTGTTCTTCTTCTTCCATAGCATCAACAGGGCATACAAGTGATATTATTTGTCGTCGTTGTAAGGGAGGAGGTCATTATGCGAGAGAATGCAAATCTCCGCGTGTGATGATTGCTACCGCGGATGGTGGATATGAGTCCGCTAGTGACTATGATGAGGAGACTTTGGCTCTTATTACACATGAAGAACATGGTGGAGATGATTCTGATCATGAGACGCAATACATGGCTCCTGAAGACGCTGACAGGTATGAATGTTTAGTTGCTCAACGTGTTTTGAGTGTGCAGGTCACACAAGCTGAGCAAAATCAGAGGCACAATTTGTTCCATACCAAGGGAGTTGTGAAGGAACGTTCTGTGCGCGTCATCATAGACGGAGGGAGCTGCAACAACTTGGCTAGCATGGAGATGGTGGAGAAGGTTTCTCTCACCACAAGACCACATCCACATCCTTACTACATCCAATGGTTCAACAACAGCGGCAAGGTTAAGGTAACATGTACTGTTCGTGTGCATTTTAGTATCTCTACATATGCCGATTATGTTGATTGTGATGTGGTACCTATGCAAGCATGTTCCTTATTACTTGGTAGACCATGGAAATTTGATAAAAATTCTGTACATCATGGTAGAAACAATCACTATACTCTTGTTCATAAGGATAAAAATATTACTTTGCTTCCTATGACTCCTGATTCCATTTTGAAAGATGATATTAATAGAGCTAATAAAGCAAAACAGGAGAAGAATAAGAGTGAAAATCAGATTGTGGCAAAAGAATTTGAGCAACAAATGAAGCCTAATAATAAACCATCTAGTGTTGCTTCTGAAATTAAATTGAAAAGTGCATGTTTATTTGCCACCAAATCTGATATTGATGAGCTAGATTTCAGCAAATCTGTTTGCTATGCTTTTGTGTGCAAAGAGGCATTATTTTCATTCGAGGACATGCCTTCCTCTTTGCCTCCTGCTGTCACTAACATTTTGTAGGAGTTCGCTGACGTCTTTCCACAAGACGTGCCACCGGGATTATCGCCTATTCGAGGGATTGAGCATCAGATTGACTTAATCCCCGGTGCTTCACTGCCAAACCGTGCACCATACTTTACCAATCCAGAGGAGACGAAGGAGATTATGCGTCAAGTACAAGAGCTTCTCGACAAAGGTTATATACACGAATCCCTTAGTCCTTGTGTTGTTCCTATTATTCTAGTGCCGAAAAAGCATGGTACATCACGTATGTGTGTTGATTGTAGAGGCATTAATAATATTACTATTCATTATCGTCATCCTATTCCTAGGCTAGATGATATGCTTGATGAATTGAGTGGCTCTACAATATTCTCAAAAGTTGATTTGCGTAGTGGATACCATCAAATTCGTATGAAATTGGGAGATGAATGGAAAACAGCATTTAAAACTAAGTTTGGATTATATGAGTGGTTAGTCATGCCTTTTGGGTTAACTAATGCACCTAGTACTTTCATGAGATTAATGAACGAAGTTTTACGTGCTTTCATTGGACGATTTGTGGTAGTTTACTTTGATGACATATTGATTTATAGCAGATCTTTGGAAGAACATTTGGAACATTTACGTGCTGTTTTTATTGCTCTACATGATGCACGTTTGTTTGGTAACCTTGGGAAGTGCACCTTTTGCACCGACCGAGTATCTTTTCTTGGCTATGTTGTTACTCCACAGGGAATTGAAGTTGATAAAGCCAAGATTGAAGCTATTGAGAGTTGGCCGCAGCCCAAAACGGTCACACAAGTGAGGAGTTTTCTTGGCCTCGCTGGATTCTATAGGCGTTTTGTGAGAGATTTCAGCACCATTGCTGCACCTCTCAATGAGCTTACAAAGAAAGATGTGTCTTTTCTTTGGGGTACCGCATAGGAAGAAGCCTTCTCGGTATTGAAAGATAAGTTGACACATGCTCCTTTACTCCAACTTCCTGATTTTAGTAAGACTTTTGAGCTTGAATGTGATGCTAGTGGAATTGGATTAGGACGTGTTTTATTACAACATGGCAAACCTGTTGCATACTTTTCTGAAAAATTGAGTGGGCCTAGTCTGAATTATTCTACTTATGATAAAGAATTATATGCTCTTGTTCAGACTTTAGAAACATGGCAACATTATTTATGGCCCAAAGAATTTGTTATACATTCTGATCATGAATCTTTGAAACATATTAAAAGTCAAGCTAAACTGAATCGTAGACATGCTAAATGGGTTGAATTCATTGAGACTTTCCCTTATGTCATTAAACACAAGAAGGGAAAAGAAAATGTTATTGCTGATGCATTGTCTCGTCGCTATACTATGCTTTCACAACTTGACTTCAAAATATTTGGTTTGGAGACCATCAAAGATCAATATGTGCATGATGCTGATTTTAAAGATGTAATGCAGAATTGTAAAGAAGGTAGAATGTGGAACAAGTTTGTCGTTAACGATGGATTTGTGTTTCGTGCTAACAAGCTATGCATTCCAGCTAGCTCCGTTCGTCTTTTGTTGTTGCAGGAGGCGCATGGAGGAGGATTAATGGGACACTTTGGCATGAAAAAGACGGAGGGCGTACTTGCTACACATTTCTTTTAGCCAAAGATGAGACGGGATGTTGAGCGTTTTATTGCTCAATGCACTACATGTCAAAAAGCTAAGTCACGACTCAATCCTCATGGTTTATATATGCCTTTGCCTGTACCTAGTGTTCCTTGGGAGGATATATCTATGGACTTTGTTTTAGGTTTACCTCGAACAAAGAAGGGGAGGGATAGCATATTTGTTGTCGTGGATAGATTCTCGAAAATGGCACACTTTATACCATGTCATAAAAGCGATGATGTTGTTAATGTTGCTGATTTGTTCTTTCGTGAAATTATTCGCTTGCATGGTGTGCCAAATACTATTGTTTCAGATCGTGATACTAAATTTCTTAGCCACTTTTGGAGATGTTTATGGGCTAAGTTGGGGACTAAACTGCTTTTTAGTACTACTTGTCACCCCCAAACTGATGGACAAATTGAAGTAGTCAATAGAACGTTGTCTACTATGCTTAGG
>NW_021298289.1:0-730 GCF_002162155.2 Triticum dicoccoides
AATAGATCATCATGCATATTTTATTTTCTTGCATTTTGGTCGATCCTAGAAATTTCACGCAACTCAAGGACCCTTGGAGAGAGTTGGAGATTTCGTTATTTTCATATTTGAGAGTTTTCTCGAATTGAAAAGAGGGTCATTTGATTTATTTATTTTGTCTTCAATAATTTTTCCGTTATCAAAAAAATATAAGAGAGGGAATAATATGACTTTCCCAAATTTAGGAAAATGAAGATTTAATAAATAGATCAAATTTTGTTTGCCGGAGTTTTATTTGCATTTTATTCGGATAGGGAAAATTGTGCGTTTTCAAAATTTGCTTTTTAGGTCCGGAGAAAAGTTCATTTTGTTCGGCTCATTTTTAGGAGTCGGGGAAAATTTACTGTATTAATTTTGGAGTTCGTTTAGATTTTTTTTATTTTGTCGCTCTGCGCGCGAGACCGTTTAAAAAAAAACTGCAGCGCCTTGGGCCAAAGGCCCAAGCTGCTAGCCGCCGGCCGGCCAACAAGGCCACCGCGCGCGCACGCACCAAGGGGGCCAGGGAGCCACTCCTTTTTCCTTGTCCTAGTAGGACTCTTTTCCTACTTCGTTTATTCCGTATCTAATCCTAGATCTATTCCTAATCCTAATCTATTTCTTGCCCCCTACCCCAAGCAAAAACCCTCCCCTCCCCAATATAAATACCCAAGCACCCCCCCTCTAAACCATCAAACCAACACCTCTCCTCTCC
>NW_021298290.1:0-1198 GCF_002162155.2 Triticum dicoccoides
CCCTGCCGCTCCACCACAAAGTAACAGTCGGGGGCCGTCGGGAACCCAGGCCCACCTCTACCGGGATGGAGCCACCTGTCCTTTCAGCCCCCAACTCCGAACAGTATCACAGGTAATGTAACAGTGTAAAGTATATAGTATATGCCCGTGATCACCTCCCGAAGTGATCACAGCCCAGTAGTATAGCATGGCAGACGGACAAGAGTGTAGGGCCACTGATGGAACACTAGCATCCTATACTAAGCATTTAGGATTGCGGGTAAGGTATCAATGACTGTAGCAGCAATGACAGGCTATGCATCAGAATAGGATTAACGGAAAGCAGTAACATGCTACGCTACTCTAATGCAAGCAGTATAGAGAAGAGTAGGCGATATCTGGTGATCAAGGGGGGGCTTGCCTGGTTGCTCTGGCAAGAGAGAGGGGTCGTCAACTCCGTAGTCGAACTGGTCAGCAGCAGCATCGGTCTCGTAGCCTACCGGAGAGAAGAGGGGGAAGAAATAATGAATACGGAGCAAACAAAGCACCACAAAATATATCAAGGCAATACGCGGTGTTCGGTGTGCCCTAACGCGGTAGTAGGTTATACCGGTGAAGGGGGGAAAACCCCCGGGAAAGTATTCCCGGTGTTTCGTGTTTTCGGGCAGAGGAGCCGGAGGGGGAAAGTTGCGGGTTCGATAGGTTAGGGGTGTGTGGCGGACGAACGGACCGCGTATCCGGATTCGTCTCGTCGCTCTGAGCAACTTTCACGTTGAAAATATTTTAATCCGAGTTACGGATTAAAAGATATGATTTTTTTAAAGATTTTATTAATTTCTGGAATTTAATCAATTAATTATTTAATTCGAAAAATGGAATTATGACGTCAGCATGATGCCATGCTCACGTCAGCAGTCAACAGGGTTGACTAGGTCAACCCTGACATGTGGGTCCCGTTCGTCATACTCTGTTAACTAATTATCTTAGTTAAGTTTAATTAATAGTAGTTAATTAGGTTAATTAGTCATTAGGTTTAATTTATCAGGATTAATTAAATTAATTATTTACTTAATTAATTTTATTCATTATTATTTTTATTAATTATATTTATCTAAATTCCTTTTCCTTTTCTTTTATTTTAAAAAAAACGTCCTGGGGGGTGGGGCCCCCATGTCATAGGCAGGGGGGTGGACCGGTCAGCCCAGCTGACCGAGTCAAT
>NW_021298291.1:0-2575 GCF_002162155.2 Triticum dicoccoides
CGACCTCCGCCCCCCGCCGAACCGAAAGGGACCCGGTCCGCTGGTCCCATAGGTGTCCGTGGATCAGAAACCCCGGCATCTTTGGCACGCCAGGTAGGGGGCGTCGAAGTTGTGTGAACCAGATCTGGCGTTCTCGCGGGCTAGATCTTCATCGTCCTCATATCCGGCGATCTCGCGGGCTAGATCTCCATCATCTTCGTCAACATGCCACCGAAGAAGAAAGTTTCGGAGGCAGCTGCTCCGTCCGCGACGAGCCAGCCACCGCCGGAGCAAACGGCCGGTGGGGCAGGCGCCGGCGGAGGAACACGCGTCGACGAGGGAACTCGCGGTGCTGCCAGGTCCAAGGACAAGGCTGCGCTGCCCATCGACGGCGTAGCCGGCTCCCACAACAACCGGGCGCACTCCAAGACCTCGGCGTCCGTGCATGCACCGCACCCATCTCAGGAGGCGCGGGACCGGCAGCGTCATGGTACTCACGGTACCATGCGTTCGCTGGATCCGGATCGCGCTGGTGGATCTCGGAGCGCTCCGGACCACCATGCACGTCAACCTGCTGGCGCAAGCGACACGCGGTCGCCTGGACGGGATGCTGCTCCTTCTAACGTGGTTAGGAGTCCGAGCATGTCCCGCTCCTCGCACCATTCGCTACTGCCGCCCGCCACCGCAGCCGAAGCTTTGGCGCGAGCTCAGCTGCTCCTCGACTACCCCCCAGCGCCGGACAAGATCGACGACTGGAGGGTCACTATCCAGAGTCTCATCGGCTTCGCCAACAGCGACAGTCCTCGGCAGCCGAGCGCGTCGCAGCCGCAGCGAGTCAGCCAGGTACGAGCCAGTGTTGACAAGACTGGTGGGGGTGCAACTACTGTGCAATCCCCACCCTGAAGGCCGAGGTCGCCGACTCGCCGGATCCACCTCGACAGCGACTCCACCACGTCGTCAGATCCCCGAGCTCGTCGCGATCAGCACCAAGTTCTTCAAGAACGGCAGCGGCAAGACGCTCGTACTCGCATCGAGCGCCGGAGAGAAGCGCGACGTCAATCAGACCAGCGCGCTGGGCCCTCTGTTGACATGCATGCGCCAGGGGAACCAGGCGACTTGCCGTACCCGGTAGGTTGCCCTGCGTTCACTCGTGAGCTGCGGCAAGTCCAGTGGCCCAGTACGAAGAACTTCAAGCCAGATGTACCAGAGAAGTACGACGGCAAGTTGCATCCATCGGAGTTCCTCAGCGTCTACACCATCGCGGTGCAGGCTGCTGGGGGACGGGACGACAAGATCCTTGCCAACTACTTCCCGTTGGTGCTCAAGCCCAACGTCAGGTCCTGGCTCATGCACTTGCCGGACAACTCCATATCCTCCTGGGCTGACCTGTGCCATCAGTTTGTTGGCGCCTTCACAGGCGGCCACAAACCTCATGGCCAAGAGAGCAATCTTCATCTGCTCGTCTAGAAGGAAGGAGAGCCCCTGCACCAGTACATCTAGAGGTTCAGCAGTGTACACCACAACATCCCAAATATCCACCCCGCCGCGATAATCAGCGTGTTCCATCAGAACGTGCGTAACCGCAGGATGCGGGAGGAGATGGCGATGTGCAAGATTCGGGACGTCAGCGAGCTATATGCCCTGGCCGGCAAGTGTGCACGCACTGAGGAAGGGAGGAAATTCCCTGGAGAAAGCACTGGAGCGGAAGGATCTGACAGTGAGGATGCTGCCCCGGCAAAGAAAAACCGGCGGCGCAACAGGAAGAAGAGGGGCAACGAGGTGCTGTTCGTTGAGCAGTCTGGCGATGAAGGTGGCGCCAAGAAGGCTGCAGTTCGTAGCTCCGGCAGGGAAGTTGCCGCGTGCACCAACTGTCAGGCCGTGGCGGTCGCCGACAAGCGGGACGGCTCCGACAAGCAATATTGCAAGATTCACCGCACCAAGGGCCACGACCTCCAAAACTGCAAGAAGGTCGAGCAGCTTGTCCAGCAACAGAAGGCTGAGTACGAGCGCGCGACAAGGAGAGAGCCCAAGGGGGTGCCGAGAAACCTGGCCAGAAGCGCACCGGCCAGGAAGGACGCCGCGGCAAGGCCAAGCAGCGGCAAGGAGACAGACCTCCCCGCGGTCGCGACAAGGACGAAGACGACGATGAGGATGAAGACATGGGTGATGTTGAGACCAGTGAGCAGGAGTTTCAGAAAGCCACAGAGGTCTTGTGTGTTGACGGGGGTGCTTCCCTGCATACCTCGCACCGCCAACTCAAACAGTGGGTGCAGGAAGTCAATGCTGCAGAACCACCCATCGAATCGTGCAAGCTTCTGAAGTGGTCCGGCACGCCTATCATCTTTGACATTGAGGACCACCCTGATCGCACAACCGCGGTCGGGTGTCTGCCGATGTTGGTTTCGCCAACTATCAGCAACCTCAAAGTCACCAAGATGCTAGTTGACGACGGGGCTGGCTTAAACCTGATCTCCTCCGCTGTACTCCGAAAACTCCAGATCCCTGACAGCGAGCTCGAAGAGACCGGCACATTCCAAGGAATCAATCTGGGAAGGAGCAAGCGGAAGGGGAAGGTCACGCTGCCGGTAACATTCGG
>NW_021298292.1:0-2017 GCF_002162155.2 Triticum dicoccoides
ATCTCCTCGAAGATCGAACAACTCAAGATTAACTTACGGAATGAGACATAGAACCATCTTTCGGGTTGAGACACGAGATACACATCAATAGGGGTGGAAGAAACGGATGACGAAGGTTCACTAGGTGGACAACAATTCCACACTTAAGAAGGTGGTAATCGGTTGTCAACGTAGCGAGGAGTTGAGTTGCCATGATACCACAACGAAACATCCTGGAGGAGGGTGATTCGTAGATTATTTCCTTAAGTGGCAAAAAGGATTACCTTTGATTCAGAGATCATTGAAAACTCTTCATACCAGCCTAAGGCAATTCACAACGATCGTTTGGAGGGGGTCGGTAGAATGGCATACTCAAACTTGGATGATGTGGATTACCTTGTTGAAGACAACGTAATGGATGAATTTTGCTTATCACCGGAAATGGAAGAGACCCATGGTAGAATGGCACATTGGCGGTGCAAGCTGGGAACAAAATGCAAATGCTGGGAATGATTCTGGTAACTGGGGAAGAACCCAACAATAGAGAGTGAATTCACTGTTTGAAAAGGTCATAGCATTTGCCGAGGAAACTGAGAGGAATCCCAGTTAGAGATGATGATAACATGTAGTGCTTGTGCGTGCTCTCAAGAACTTGAGCATTTTCACATTCATCAAGGTTTTACCAACATCCGTGTCAAGGGTCCTGGCAACACAACTTGCTACCATGATGGCTAATGATGGATGATGCAGATGCAAAGGAAGATAACACCTTCTCAGATTTCACCTTAGCGAGGCCAAGGAGATAAAAATCTGGATGATCGACCGAGAGACATTTAGCACTCCGCTTCCAATGTTCTCCTTGATGTGCTAGTATAACCCATTCATAGATATGGTTTGATATCTAAAACATCAAGTAAAAGGTCGGACTTCGGGAACACAAAAATCCATAGGGGCAACTAGGGAGTAAATCCTACGAAATCCCTATGGGGGGGGGTGGCCAACTTCCTCAAACAAGATACTATAATAATAGGTCTATCGGATGGGTGTGTTGGCCACGACATCCACCTTACCGGTTATCGAGAGACCAATATTATAGTTCTTAGGGAAATGTTCCAACCATCATATCTGCCTGAGATTCAGCTCTGGTTGGTGTTAGGATATTCCAGGCTCATCGAGTCTTAGGAAGAAAAATGAAAGTTTGCAACACAAATCGACGAGATGACGTTGCGGGATTCTCGGGAGATGAACTACGATAGCAAGCTCCAAAACATGAGCTGGTTCTGCTACAAACATGTGAACACGTTGTCCCAGACAAGCATGACCACGTGGTAGTCTTATAATAAAACACTACCGAGTTCAGGAGGGGGAACCATCAACGAGGGTATCGAAGTTCTTTCATAAGTCCGGATTAGCTCTTATGAAGGAACTCCTTCTCCTTGAACAAATCAATCAGTGGCTTGGTGTGCTAGGGATACATATAGATTGAAGGTTGCAAGTCTTTAAACCACAGCATTCTTCGCACGTGTGCATGACTGATTTGGAATGATTCCAAGGAAAGCAACATTGACTTTCTCGAATCCACGGCGGCAACTTGCATCAGATGCACATGAACTGGAGGAAGTCACTTCTTACATCCGAACATATGCTTCATGAACTAGCATGAACAAATGCTTTCAAAAGTTTCCAACACTAGCTTAATGTTCAACAAAATCATGGAGGAGATAAGGATGTTGTCAATGGGCTCAACAACAATTCATCCGGGTTTCCTTTTAAAAGGAATTCCATAGTTAAGTGAACAAGTGATAGCATTGGTCAGACCCAAAGGATATAATGGTGTATGCTCGAGGGATCAACCACGAGTAAGACAACATTACGAACATCGTTGGTTCCGACTTGATTTGACGATAGCCCACACTCAAATCAAAGGATTGATAAGACAATAGGTCCAGCAACTGATCACAAGGACCAATCGATGAAGATATCATCTTTCTTCAACACACACTACACAAGAATATCCCTTTGGAACGAATTAAGTCAG
>NW_021298293.1:0-1498 GCF_002162155.2 Triticum dicoccoides
GGGGCCTAGTGGAGTTTGCAAGGGGCCAAAAATCAAGAGCATCAGCATCAACAAACTATGCGCCGTGGAACCAAACGGTGGAAAAAAGCAGAAGAAATCGAGTGGTAGAAAGAAGCAAAAGAAATAGAGTCGAAATCATTCAAATTTGATGTGAAAACTTAAGTTTGTTGTCATTTGATGTGAAAACTTATGTTCTTTCATGTGATAACTTATGTGCTATGATGTTGATTTGACCGATATTCAAATTTGAACCGATATTCAAATTTGAACCGATATTCAAATTTGAACCTATCTCCAATATTTTTTGAGTTCATTTATTTGTTCTGTGATGTTGCATCGTTTTATGTACTATTATGCACTTTAGTTCATAAATCCAACCCTTTTTGTGAATTCCAACTCATAGTCACGGACAATGTTGTCCAAACAGGCTCCAAAGTAAGGGAAAACGGCCCCATTTCTAAGTAAGTTTTTTCGACCTTCTCAAAATCACCAAAAATAGATTTTCTTAGCTTATATTATACCTATATAGGATCAATACGAAGTCTCACCTTTTTTTGAATAAGTATTCATATTATTTAATTTATTTTTGAAAAAACACCCTTTAATACAAAGTTAGCAATAAAACAAGTTTAAAATTTTTAAATGCAAAAATAACTTCAGATCCTCCTTAGTCACTCTAAAATGAAGCTAAGGTGATGTTTTTGATTTTTTTGCATTTTCAAAACCTCAAACCCTCTTCTCACTCCTGTGAACTCCATGCAACCTCAGTCGAGATAGTCCAATTTGTGAAGGTTTTTTCAAGCAAAGATCATTAGATCAAGTTTATCATTTTATATCATAACTATGTAACATAAAAAGGCTATATGCGCAGGTTTTTCATTTTTTAGATTTTTTTTTGAATTACTTATACACATTTAAATGTTCGGTCAAACCTTTCAAAACCCCGTTGACTGCCTCCAAACCCCATGTAACCCTAGCGCCAAACGTCCACCGTCGATCTAACCCTAACGCCAAACTGCGGCCGTCGGATAGGCCTTCTAGAAGGATTCCGTGGGGGCGATCCGTGGGCTCCAATCTGATTGGCCACCGTTTTTTCTCTCTGACGAACAGATAACGTTGAGCGGGGGATCATCTAAGTGACCGTTGGGCCGAGCGGATCGGGCCCGGCAGAGCCTGGCGTGCGTGCGCACGGCCGTCGAGAGGGGGATGGGCTGCATGCGAGAGGGTCAATGACATGTGGGCCATCCCTGTCCCATGCATGCCATGCAACGTCGCAGCCTAGCTATTCTTTGCTCGTGAACACCTAGCCCGCCATTGCATGCACGCATCGATGCAGTAAAGCACGGCAGGGGCGCAGCGTATAGGTACGTCGCATCTAAGCTATTTTAACAAATGCATGTTTGAACGAGACGGACGCGTCGGTGGTGCAGATGTGGCGCAGCTCCTTTTTCAGTGTCACGCGCGGATGAACGGGCCTGTCACCGCCGATGCAAGTGCA
>NW_021298294.1:0-1307 GCF_002162155.2 Triticum dicoccoides
TTTGGCTCTTATTACACGTGAAGAACATGGTGGAGATGATTCTGATCATGAGACGCAATACATGGCTCCTGAAGACGCTGACAGGTATGAATGTTTAGTTGCTCAACGTGTTTTGAGTGTGCAGGTCACACAAGCTGAGCAAAATCAGAGGCACAATTTGTTCCATACCAAGGGAGTTGTGAAGGAACGTTCTGTGCGCGTCATCATAGACGGAGGGAGCTGCAACAACTTGGCTAGCATGGAGATGGTGGAGAAGCTTGCTCTCACCACAAGACCACATCCACATCCTTACTACATCCAATGGTTCAACAACAGCGGCAAGGTTAAGGTAACACGTACTGTTCGTGTGCATTTTAGTATCTCTACATATGTTGATTATGTTGATTGTGATGTGGTACCTATGCAAGCATGTTCCTTATTACTTGGTAGACCATGGCAATTTGATAAAAATTCTGTACACCATGGTAGAAACAATCACTATACTCTTGCTCATAAGGATAAAAATATTACTTTGCTTCCTATGACTCCTGATTCCATTTTGCAAGATGATATTAATAGAGCTAATAAAGCACAACAGGAGAAGAATAAGAGTGAAAATCAGATTGTGGCAAAAGAATTTGAGCAACAAATGAAGCCTAATAATAAACCATCTAGTGTTGCTTCTGAAATTAAATTGAAAAGTGCATGTTTATTTGCCACCAAATCTGATATTGATGAGCTAGATTTCAGCAAATCTGTTTGCTATGCTTTTGTGTGCAAAGAGGCATTATTTTCACTCGAGGACGTGCCTTCCTCTTTGCCTCCTGCTGTCACTAACATTTTGCAGGAGTTCGCTGACGTTTTTCCACAAGACGTGCCACCGGGATTACCGCCTATTCGAGGGATTGAGCATCAGATTGACTTAATTCCCAGTGCTTCACTTCCAAACCGTGCACCATACCGTACCAATCCAGAGGAGACGAAGGAGATTATGCGTCAAGTACAAGAGCTTCTCGACAAAGGTTATATACGCGAATCCCTTAGTCCTTGTGCTGTTCCTATTATTCTAGTGCCGAAAAAGGATGGTACATCACGTATGTGTGTTGATTGTAGAGGCATTAATAATATTACTATTCGTTATCGTCATCCTATTCCTAGGCTAGATGATATGCTTGATGAATTGAGTGGCTCTACAATATTCTCCAAAGTTGATTTGCGTAGTGGCTACCATCAAATTCGTATGAAATTGGGAGATGAATGGAAAACAGCATTTAAAACTAAGTTTGGATTATATGAGTGGTTAGTCATGCCTTTTGGGTTAACTAATG
>NW_021298295.1:0-1181 GCF_002162155.2 Triticum dicoccoides
ACTCAAAGTTTTGGCCGATTCTGGCCCGTTTCATGGACTATTATTTACTGTTCTGGGATCCCGGAGTGATTTCCACGATTAACGAACCTCGGGGTATGTTTACGTGTCGGTCATCAACACTTGCGGTTTTTGTCGATACTGACCCGTTTCATGGACTATTAACTTACCGTTTTGAGGTCCCAAGTAGATTTTCGTGGTTGTCGAACCCCAAGGTGTGCTTACTTGTTAGTCGTCAAGACTCGCAGTTTGGGCCGATTCTGGCCCGTTTCTTGGACTATTACTCTGTTTTGGGGTCCTGAACTGATTTCCACGATTGACGAAACCTGGGGTGCGTTTACATGTCGGTCATCAACACTCACTGTTTTGGCCGATTGTGGCCCGTTTCATGGACCATTACTCACTGTTTTGGGATCCCGGAGTGATTTCAACAATTAACGAACCCCGGGGTGCGTTTACATGTCGGTTATCAACACTCACAGTTTTGGCCGATTCTGGCCAGTTTCCTGGAATATTACTCACTTTTTGGGGTCTCGGAGTGATTTCCACGATTAACGACTCCCGGGGTGCATTTACGTGTCGGTCATCAACACTCACAGTTTTGGTCGATTCTGGCCCGTTTCATGGAATATTACTCACTGTTTTGGTGTCCCGGAGTGATTTCCACGATTAACGAATCCCGGGGTGCGTTTACGTGTCGCTCATTAACACTCACAACTTTGGCTGATTCTGGCCCGTTTCGTAGATTATTACTAAATGTTTTGGGGTCCCGGAGTGATTTCCACGATTAATGAACCCCAAGGTGCGCTTACGTGTCGGTCATTAACATTCGCGGTTTTTGTCGATTCTGACCCGTTTCGTGGACTATTATTCACCGTTTTTGTGGTCCCAAAGCGATTTCCATGGTTGTCGAACCCCAAGGTGTGCTTATGTGTTGGTCGTCAACAATCACAGTTTTGGCCGGTTGTGGCCTGTTTCATGGACCATTACTCACGGTTTTGGGGTCTCGTAGTGATTTCCATGATTCACGAACCCTGGGGGTGCGTTTACATGTCGTTCATCAACACGCACAGTTTTGGCCGATTCTGGCCCATTTCGTGGACTATTACTCAATGTTTTAGGGTCCCGGAGTGATTTCCATGATTAACGAACCCCGGGGTGCGTTTACGTGTCGGTCATCAGCA
>NW_021298296.1:0-880 GCF_002162155.2 Triticum dicoccoides
GAGGTCATGCTACTAGATCATGATGAACCTACGAACTATGAAGAAGCGATGGTGAGCCCAGATTCCGCAAAGTGGCTAGAAGCCATGAAATCTGAGATGGGATCCATGTATGAGAACAAAGTATGGACTTTGGTTGACTTGCCCGATGATCGGCAAGCAATTGAGAATAAATGGATTTTTAAGAAGAAGACTGACGCTGATGGTAATGTTACTGTCTACAAAGCTCGACTTGTCGCAAAAGGTTTTCGGCAAGTTCAAGGAATTGACTACGATGAGACCTTCTCACCCGTAGCGATGCTTAAGTCCGTCCGAATCATGTTAGCAATTGCCGCATTTTATGATTATGAAATTTGGCAAATGGATGTCAAAACTGCATTCCTGAATGGATTTCTAGAAGAAGAGTTGTATATGATGCAACCAGAAGGTTTTGTCGATCCAAAGGGAGCTAACAAAGTGTGCAAGCTCCAGTGATCCATTTATGGACTGGTGCAAGCCTCTCGGAGTTGGAATAAACGTTTTGATAGTTTGATCAAAGCATTTGGTTTTATACAGACTTTCGGAGAAGCCTGTATTTACAAGAAAGTGAGTGGGAGCTCTGTAGCATTTCTGATATTATATGTGGATGACATATTACTGATTGGAAATGATATAGAATTTCTGGATAGCATAAAGGGATACTTGAATAAAAGTTTTTCAATGAAAGACCTCGGTGAAGCTGCTTACATATTAGGCATTAAGATCTATAGAGATAGATCAAGACGCTTAATTGGACTTTCACAAAGCACATACCTTGACAAAATTTTGAAGAAGTTCAAAATGGATCAAGCGAAGAAAGGGTTCTTGCCTGTGTTACAAGGTGTGAAATTGAGTAAGACTCAAT
>NW_021298297.1:0-1387 GCF_002162155.2 Triticum dicoccoides
ATCCCAGTATCTATCTTGGGGTTCAGGGTGAGGGCGGTGGTCGCCGGTGGTGGTGGGGCGGTGGCATGGGGAGCGCTGGAGAAAAATCTCGGCACGGGGGGGCCTAGAAGGATTGCCGGGGCGGTAACGGATCGGCGGTGGGGAGTGGTTTCAAGGCGGGCAGGGCGGCGCACCGCCGGTCGTGAGCGGGGGGGGGGCCTGTTTGGCCGGTGGTGGCTAGCGGCTCAGGGTAGCCTCACCTGATGCTGCTACACGACCAGCTGCCCCAGCTCTTGCACGCGCTGCTGCTGCTACTACTGCTTTTCTGCTACTAGCTAGTGCGTTTAGTTTCGACAGTAAAATTCAGTTTCGTCAGTAAAATTCAGTTTCGACAGCAAAATTCAGTTTCGACAGCAAAATTCAGTTTTGATAGTTAAGTTCAGTTTCGACAGTTAAATTCAGTTTTGACGGTTAAATTCAGAGATGAGCGGGTGATGTATTTTATATCTAGCACTTTGTGGTTATGTATTTTACGTCATCTATTGGAGATGCCATTAGAATTCCACTCAGGTTAACATTTTCTCTCCTGTCCTGCTTCAGCCTCGGCATCGTACAACTCACCGGAGCTGCTCCAGTGATGAAACCCTCCATCACAGCGGACCAGTACCCCGGGCTACATCTCAAGATGCCTAAGATCTTCTTCCCCTCCTCCGACAGCCAAGTCAGCCGGATCATCCTCACCGACCAACCCAATCATGCTGAGATCGACATGGCTTCGCCAAAGAGGTTGTACACTTGTTACATCTCTTTTTTACTCTACATGTTATATATATTGTCCACTAAGCACACGCAGTAACATGAAATACGATTAGTTTCTCCTACTATATGACAAGCAGTGAGGTACCAGTCAACTTAGCTATCCGTGATGGACTCTCTTGAAAGCCATCATTATTTATCTCTGCGTGTTCGAGCTGTGCATTTGTCGATGGGCCTGGGAGTTGAGCTAGTACGGCTGTGGCCTGGGTTCAAAGTAGTAGACATAGGCAAGTAGCACAAAAACTTTTTTTGAGTGTAGCTTTTCCTTGCTCAAGCCTGCCTACTAGAATCGCCAGTGCTTGAAAGGAAAAGTGAAGGAAAAACATAGGAATTGGAAAGTTTCCTATGGTACTACTATTCATGCATTTGGTTCAAAGGAATGCAGCAAAGGAAAACTGTAGGATTTGTTCCTTTAGTGTCTCCTTGAAAGAAAAACCGTACGGATTTTAATTTCCACTTGTCCTCCTTTTCAAATTCCTATTCATGAAGGACAAGACTAAGAGATAGTAGCATAATAGCATTATAACCGTACATTTTCTTGTGGTTTGACTTAATCTCACCATGCTTCTTTGGATCCTGTGGTCTTCCAATA
>NW_021298298.1:0-1408 GCF_002162155.2 Triticum dicoccoides
CATGGTCGGAACCACGGTTGCAAGGGATCAATTCACAGATACCATATGTTAGTTATCAAGGAAATAGTTATTATTACAAGAAGCTTCCATGATAGGATATACATCGCGTCCATGGGCATGAACACAAAGTTCAAGGTCGACTCCCACTTCCTCAATGCATAATCTTCCATTCACCTCTCGTATTTCGAAGATGACATTAGTTGTTGAAGGTTTTACCTGGTGCAATACCAGATAAGTATGACTCGTGAAATCTTTCGGGTTCACACCGATGAGGGAAGGCGTTGGTTCAATCCCATCGGGGCTCCTTGCGAACATATACCACAAGCTTCAAGAGTAAGTATCACCAGCTCGAAAGCAGAGCATGGATGACAAAAGGAAAGGATACAATTTAACAAAGGCATTATGTATCGGAGAAGGACTCACAAGGTGATTAATTATGAAGGACACTGTCGGATATAATAATCCAACAGTGGATAAGGCGATCCACAGTGGAGCTGAGGTGAGTATTGATACCCAATCAGAGGAAGAAAGAATGCGAATGCAACAGGTTATGGAATCATCTGAATAATTCAAAGCTTAAATGCAAAGGAATTATGATTTCCAAACAAGGGATCAGAAGCAGACATTCTGATCAAGGATGGATCAATTGAATATACCAGAGCAACAATCGACGACAGATAGTTTGGTCGAGAACCAGCTCATGTTCAAAATGACGTCTGAGCCAGAAAGATAATCCTAGGACTCGACTGATGATTGTGAACATTCACAACATATTGAATCAACGGACTCAAAAATGATGGTGACGAAGGGTGCCAATATGAATACTATACTTATGGGATTAATCATAATGAAAGCAAACAAGAAATTCCAGAGCAATAGGTTGCTGAGGATTTTCGGAATATCGAATGGTATTTCGAAGACTTTTGTGTAACACATAAACAACTGGGGGGATGAGCGGATATTCTATAAATGCGAGAATTAACCGTAGGGGTATTCAAGTGACAAGAACAGCAAGGCAGTAAGCTCAAGGGATTATCGAAACCACGACGAGTTTTTCAGGGTATCTTGTAATAACAAGACCAACTGGGGATGATATAAGAATAACAACTGTAAGTAGTTACCCATAAGGGTTTACGGTGGCAGGGGAATTGCAAACGCGATGAACACAAGTTCTCGGCCTAACAGCGGAAAGTATCTTCAGGGTCTTCACGTGCAGCAGACGGTCATCAGTAATAAGGGGCTCTCCGGGTGAAAGTGATAACGAGATCCTAATGTTAGATTTAGCAAAATTCATTTAACCCGAATAGAAGAGAGATCAGAGTCCCAGAGTAAAGGTCGAGGAGTAAAAGATCCTAGTACCACCCGATGGCGACGTGGGCCCGTAAGGCACACAGCCAAGTTAGTAAAA
>NW_021298299.1:0-1222 GCF_002162155.2 Triticum dicoccoides
GAACTACGACTGCAAGTAACTCTTTTGAGGTGGCGCACACGAGTCCACATATTCACCATATCAATACACCACTATGGATCCGCTCCCGTCTCCCTACGAGAACGCCATCCATAGCACTCACGCTTATCTTGCGTATTTTAGAGTATCCACTTTCACTTGTCTATGAACTGATATAAGCAACCCAGAAGTCCTTTTCCGCGGACACGGCTATTCGAATAGATGATGTTAACCCTGCAGGGGTGTACTTCTTCACACACGCTCTCACCACTTACCGCCGTTTACACGACATGTACTCGGCAACCTTCAAGCGGAAGCCCAACGTGGGTGTCGGCCACGGCCTGCCTAAACACTCGAGTCTCTAGTCCAGGTTTATCGCCTATTCGGGTTCCATCCATGAGGAGATCCGGCCGGAGTTTTGCTCACAGCCCCAAACGATGTGAACAGGGTTCCCGAGACACCAAACGGGCGCACGGTACACCGTGCCACGTGCCTACCGCATCACAGCCCACCCCTACGGTCAGCGCTGCGCACGGCCTCCAGCATACTACAAACACCAGAAACTACTTGCAACTCCTGGACAGAGGACAAGGGTGATTAAGGAGCCGAGAGGGTCCATTGGTTTCGGGCCCAATGCGTGGTAGTAGCTGAATCATGGATCACAAACACAGAACTCAGTTCCTGAGGACGGCTGCAATGAGACAACCCACCATGTACTCCTACATGGCCTCTCACCGCTACCTTTACCAAATCGTGTTCACACACTTAGCTCACACACAGTAGGACATGTTCACACGCCTCTGATTCATCCCCGATGAATCAGACCTGACTCAACTCTAAGCAATAGCAGGCATGACAACAAGCATGAATGAGTAGGCACATCAGGGCTCAAACAACTCCTACTCATGCTAGTGGGTTTCATCTATTTACTGTGGCAATGACAGGTCATGCAAAGGATAAAGGGGTTCAGCTACCGCAGCAAGTAACAGATGAATCGTTGTTGTCCTAATGCAGTAAAAGAGAGCAGGAGCGAGAGAGTAGGATTGTATCGGAATGAACAAGGGGGTTTTGCTTGCCTGGCACTTCTGAAGATAACATTGAGTCTTCATCAGTGTCAACGATCACAACGTCGGAACATCGTCTACCGGGAGGGAACAGATACCGGCAACAAGGAAGAAATACAATCAATGCAATGCACAATATGATGCATGCTCATGACATGGCA
>NW_021298300.1:0-692 GCF_002162155.2 Triticum dicoccoides
TGGGTGAAATGATGATACCATGCCAACTTTCAACCTTTTCAGAGTTCATTTCAAATGCTTTTCAATTTCATGGTCTTATAGCTCAAAATAATCAGTAAATGCATGAAAAATAACAAATGAAGTCAGAAAGGGTTGAAAATTGATGATGTGGCTTTGAATGGTGCATTTTGAACACAGAAAAACTATGGAGTTCAAATAAGTTCAAAAAAAAGAAATCCCTTGGTAACAGACGAGTTTCCGTATGAAACCCTCATACTTCGAAAGAGATTGTCCGTTTTGTAAACGAAGTGCATCCAGTGTTTGCCGTAACCATCTCTACTTTCTTGCACATACTATGTGGGTGAAATTATGATACCATGCCAACTTTCAACCTTTTCAGAGTCCATTTCAAATGCTTTTCAATTTCATGGTCTTATAGCTCAAAATAATCAGTAAATGCATGAAAAATAACAAATGAAGTCAGAAAGGTTTGAAAATTGATGATGTGGCTTCGAATGGTGCATTTTGAACACAAAAAAACTATGGAGTTCAAATAAGATCAAAAAAATGAAATCCCTTTGTAATAGATGAGTTTCCATACGAAACCCTGATACTTCGAAAGAGATTGTCCGTTTTGTACACAAAGTGCATCCAGTTTTTGCTGTAACCGTCTCTACTTTCTTACACATGCTATGTGGGTGAAATGATGATAC
>NW_021298301.1:0-623 GCF_002162155.2 Triticum dicoccoides
CACCAACCTTGACCAATGGCCTGCGCCTGCCAAAGTCGCGGTGCGGTGGGATGTTTAGTCTCGCCTCGCTAGTTGAGGAGCGGCAGGACCTGTTTATAAGCCCTGCCCCGCCATCTTCATTGAACTCCTCTGAATTGCAGGCCTCTAGGCCTAATCTCGCACTGCTATGCCTGTGGGCCTGCTGGGCCTTCTGCGGGCCTGAATCCTGGCCCATGGATGGGTTTCTAGTCGTATTCAGGCCGTGGGGGCCCAGTAGGTGACATTTTTTTGCTATTTTTTTTTCATTTCTACTTAGAACTAAATACTTATAGTTTTTTAGTAATTTTATTTCTTTTAGGTCACAAAAATTATAAACTTTATGTTAGTGCAATTAGTTTTAAAATTTGAATAATTTAAATTTGAATTTTTGAAAATTTGTGTGAATCACTAGTTTATGAATAACTTTACTATAAAAATTGATTTTTGAGTGATACTTTTTCCTGCTATTTAATATTACTGTGTTTTATCATTATATTCAAATTTCTGCTTATAAATAAATACTGATAGTTTTTTAGTGATTTTTTTTGTTTTAGGTCACAAAAATTATAAACTTTCTGTTAGTGCAATTAGTTTTAAAATTTGAA
>NW_021298302.1:0-970 GCF_002162155.2 Triticum dicoccoides
TCACGAAGATGAGCAAGGCCCTGTCTACTTGGAAAAGCAATGTGAAGAGAATGATCGAGAAAGGTGAGAGTTATGAGAAGATCAAGGAGAAAAATCCTTCAATCACCGAAGATGACTACAACGACTTCAAGATCAATTGCTCGAGCACCGCAAGCTCCCAATCAAGTGAGTGGGGGAAACAAATGCGGGAGCTGAACATAGGGGAACACACACTCGGTCCCGGCGGTTACAGAGTGGCGGAGCCTATATGGGACAAGGAGGAGGCGGACCGTGCCGAGCAAGGCCTACCGCCCCTCTTCGATAAATACGGTGACAAGCAGACCAGGAACTTTGTCAGGGCCCAGTACAAGAAGGACCCGAAAACAAAGGAGCTTACCACGGATCCGAAGACCAGGCAGCTTGAGCTTGTTCTGGTAAGGAATACACCCCCGCGTAATTAGCTCCATATGGTTGCATTCTAATTAATGAAGCCGAATTTCTAAATGGTTCACATTCCTTCCGTAGGCGACTGAAAGCAGTAGCGCGGGGTCGACTCAGAGCAACCCTTGGGACACCACTCTAAATAGGGGGTTGAATATAATGAAGAACAAGGATAAGCTCAGTAAGCCGACGTCAGCTGGTCGTGTGGCCGGCAAAGGCTTGTCGACAAAATGGGGGTCATACTATACCGCTAGTGTGCGGAAGGAGAAAAAGACCAGCTCGGAAAGCCAGGCGCGAGAGGTTCAAGAACTCAAGGCACAGGTGGCGCGGATTCCGGAGATTGTCCAAGAGCAAGTGGAACAACGACTCGGAGCGACGATCACCGCCCTTGTGCCTACCTTGATCTCGGGGTTGAGTGCGTGGATTGCGGGCGGCCAACAGGGGCCGCCCCCGATTCCTAGCTTCACGGCCAGCAACTCGCATAATGCGATGGCGGGGCCATTGGTGCCTCCGGCGGAGGCGGCATTGGTGTCTCCGACGCCGGCACGGG
>NW_021298303.1:0-976 GCF_002162155.2 Triticum dicoccoides
TTCTCCATCTTCTCCCACCTAGGCTCCCAAAGGCGATACCCTCCTGGCCCCATAATATGATTGTACTCCTTCTTAGCCGCATTTTCCTTATTTTTTTTCGATATTTGAATGAACTGCTCCGATTTCTTTTGCTTCACAAATTCTGGCAAATCATGTTTCAGTTTCTCATATTGTCCTTTGAAATCCGGAGTCTTGTTCTGCTTGACAAAGTCATGGGCTAGATTTTGCTTGAATTTCCGGAATGCGTCGGCCATCTTATGAAGAGCGAACTGTTTGACTAGCCTCCTCCTCTCCTTGTTTTCCTCAATCTTGTTACCCTCCTCATCGAATTTGTTGTATTCCGGAGGTAGAACGAAATGTTCCATAAGCTTTTTGAAGCAATCTTTTTTTGTTCTCTTATCGACAAAAGTGAAACCAGCAATTCGTGCCTTCTTTGGCTTATTCCACTCCTGGACGGTGATCGAGATGTTGTCTCTAACAATGGCTCCGCATTGGTTGACAAACTTGGTGGCGTTCTTGCGGGGCTCCAGTGGCCTGCCGGTTGCACTGTCGACAACCTCGATGGTGCATGTTTCTCCTTGTTTCATCGTCTTGGTTGCGCCACGCTTTGACGACGTACTTGATTGTTTCGACGATCCGGCCGAGGGCTAAAATAAGAAAGAGAGTCGCGCGCGTTAGTCCACACATATTTATTCAAATCAGTTAGTTTGTATCACCAGAGGCTCAATGTATATATATATACCTCGGCGCCGGAGGTGGTTGCTACTTCCATTTGAAGATCGTCGTTTATCGACGTTTGTTCGGCATCATCTTGCTGACGGCGCCCTTCATCTTCACCGTCAAGGTTCAGATAAGAAGAGATATCATCTTCTTCTTGTCCGGTCGGCACATATAGAATATCGCCGTTTATGATGCCGAACATATGTGCTTCACCGTCCGGATCATAGTTGTCCATAATCGGGTCAGCTCTATCGTC
>NW_021298304.1:0-791 GCF_002162155.2 Triticum dicoccoides
TTAATTCGGATGTAACTTTTCGAGTAGATGATTTTTCATATATAAAACTTTTTAATCCGAGTTCGTATGCAAAAGTTATGCCCATTTTACAAATTTCCAGAGATATTTTGCAAATAAAGTCGAAATTTATATTTGTAAATTTTCCCAACAACTAGACCACATATGACATGGCAAACTTATTTTCTTTTATTTTTTTCACATTTTTATCATTTTTTTTATTTTTTTTAAACTGAAAAGGCGGTCCACAGGGGGGGGGGGGTTCTTGTAAGCCACCCTTTCTCCATGAATTTGTGTCGGATTCCCTGAGCTAGTTGGCTAAGCTAAACAACAACTTGGAGAGTTGGAAGATAAAAGCTTGTCTGACTTAGTTCATGTTAAGGGATATCTTTTGTGCGTGTGTGTGTGTTGAATAAAGATGATATCTCCATTGATTGGTCTTCGTGATCAGTTGTTTGATCTATTGCCTTGTCAAGACTTTGAATTGAGTATGAGCTATCGTCAAGTCAAATCAGAACCAACGATTTTCGTAATGTTGTCTTACTCGTGGTTGATCCCTCGAGCATACACCATTACATCTTTTGGTCTGACCATTGCTATCACCGTGTTCACATGATGGTGGAAGTCCAGTAATATGGAAAATTCTGATGAGTTGTTGTTGAGCCCGTCAGCAGCATTTTTGTCTCCCCCATGATTCATGTTGAACATCAACCTAGTGTTGAAAACCTTGTAAGCAATGCCTTCGTGTTCTGTTCATGAAGCTTATGCTTGGATGAAAGAAGTGACTTTCTCCA
>NW_021298305.1:0-1228 GCF_002162155.2 Triticum dicoccoides
ACTACAACGGTTGCCGATCACCGCCTGCTGCTGGGTAAGAACTGGTAAGAATTTGAGATTTGCTTGACGGATTTGTGATACACCACCACCACTTCTTAGTAGTCTGTAGGATCATATTCTTGTGTGTTTCTATTGCTGCTAACCATGCCAGGATCACAAGCCGACGAGATTGACTGGGAGAACTTATCGAACAAGGAGCTTCATGATAAGTTTCAGCAAATGATGACTGAACAGGTACAAGATGTGCTGAACAATTTTGAAGAGGCCATGGAGAAGATCACTGGCCTTGAGAAGACGTTCGAAACAAAGCTCGATAACAGATTTAATGAACTGCTTGCGCGTCTTCCACCACCGGCTGCACCTGTCGCACCTCTACAACAACAACAACTACGCCCCCTTCCGAATCAGTATGGACGAGCATAGCGTGTTCCTATTGAGCCAGGACAAAATTCTGGTGCCGCTGCTACTGCTGTTGGTGCTTCTTTGGCTCCTGCTACTGCTGCTGCTGGTACCCAGGAGGATGATGAGTATGCGGGCGATTATGAGGATGAGGTTGATCAAAATCAGATCTACGAGCAGCCACCAGCACCACCACCAGTAGGTCGACCTCAGGTATATATTCGTAATGGTAGGCCTGCACCACCACCTCAGGTACGAGATGATGTCCATATTCCTAAACTGAAATTGAATATTCCACCATTTGAGGGTAGATATGTTCCTGATATATATCTTACTTGGGAGTTAGAAAACTGAACAACGATTTACATGTTTACAATATCCTGAGGAGAGACGAGTTGCTGCTGCTGTTTGTGCTTTCACTAGTTTTGCATGTGTATGGTGGTCTGAACATTGTAGATTATATTCTATTCCAACTACTTGGGCTGCTTTGAAAACTGCTATGCGTACGCGTTGGGTTCCACCATATTATCAACGTGAATTGCTTCAAAAATTGCAGCGTTTAAGACAAGGGAAAAATTCTGTAGAAGAATATTATCAGGAATTACAAACTGGCATGATTAGATGTGGTATTGTTGAGGAGAATGAAGCTATGCTTGCACGTTTTCTGGGTGGATTAAATAGAGAGATTCAGACCATTCTAGACTATAAGGAGTATACTAATATCACTCGTTTATTCCATCTTGCTTGTAAAGCTGAACGTGAAGTGCAGGATTGACAAGCATTGGGGCGAACTAACTTTTCTGCAGGCCGACCTTCATCATGGACACCA
>NW_021298306.1:0-989 GCF_002162155.2 Triticum dicoccoides
GTAAGGTTATTATGTCATTTTGGAGCTAGCTAAGCATGTGAAGTCATTTAGGAGCTAAACTATGTCATTTCTTAAGCATATTATGTCAGTTTAGAGCTAGTTAAGCACATTAAGTAATTTTGGAGGAAAATATGCTAAGTATAGGTCATTTTAGAGCTATCCTAGGTTAAATAGGTCATTTTGAAGCTAGCTAAGCATATTAAGTAATTTCAGAGGAAAAAATGGTAAGTATAGGTCATTTTAGAGCTATCCTAGGTTAAATAGGTCATTTTAGAGCTAAGTAAGGTTATTATGTCATTTTGGAGCTAGCTAAGCATGTGAAGTCATTTAGGAGCTAAACTATGTCATTTCTTAAGCATATTATGTCATTTTAGAGCTAGTTAAGCAGATTAAGTAATTTTGGAGGAAAAGATGCTAAGTATAGGTCATTTTAGAGCTATCCTAGGTTAAATAGGTCATTTTGAAGCTAGCTAAGCATATTAAGTAATTTTGGAGGAAAAGATGCTAAGTATAGGTCATTTTAGAGCTATTCTAGGTTAAATAGATCATTTTGAAGCTAGCTAAGCATATTAAGTAATTTTGGAGGAAAAAATGCTAAGTATAGGTCATTTTAGAGCTATCCTAGGTTAAATAGGTCATTTTGGAGCTAATTAAGCTTATTATGTAATTTTTGAGCTAGCTAAGCATACTGAGTCATTTTGGAGCAAAAAAATGCTAAGTATAGGTCATTTTAGAGCTATCCTAGGTTAAGTAGGTCATTTTGGAGCTAATTAAGCTTATTATGTCATTTTGGAGCTAACTAAGCATATGAAGTCATTTAGGACCTAAAATATGTCATTTCTTAAGCATATTATATAATTTTAGAGCTAGCTAAGCATATTAAGTCATTTTGGGGGAAAAGATGCTAAGTATAGGTCATTTTAGAGCTATCCTAGGTTAAATAGGTCATTTTGAAGCTAGCTAAACATATTAAGTCATTTTGGAGGAAA
>NW_021298307.1:0-844 GCF_002162155.2 Triticum dicoccoides
TACTAGGCTATAGAGCTAGTGCAACTCTAGTGTAAAACTATTTCAACTTGCTTATAGAGCTAGTTCAACTCTAGTGTAAAATTATTTAAACTAGCTTATACTGCTAGTTCAACTCTAGTGTAAAATTATTTGTACTAGGCTATAGAGCTAGTTCAACTCTAGTGTAAAATTATTTGAACTAGCTTATAGAGCTAGTTCAACTCTGGTGTAAAATCATTTGTAATAGGCTATAGAACTAGTTCAACTCTAGTGTAAAATCATTTGTATTAGGCTATAGAGCTAGGTCAACTCTAGTGTAAAATTATTTGAACTAGCTTATAGAGCTAGTTCAATTCTAGTGTAAAATCATTTGTAATAGGCAATAGAACTAGTTCAACTCTAGTGTAAAATCATTTGTATTAGGTTATAGAGCTAGGTCAACTCTAGTGTAAAATTATTTCAACTAGCTTATAGAGCTAGTTCAACTCTAGTGTAAAATTATTTGTACTAGGCTATAGAGCTAGTGCAACTCTAGTGTAAAATTATTTCAACTTGCTTATGGAGCTAGTTCAACTCTAGTGTAAAATTATTTAAACTAGCTTATAGTGCTAGTTCAACTCTAGTGTAAAATTATTTGTACTAGGCTATAGAGCTAGTTCAACTCTAGTGTAAAATTATTTGAACTAGCTTATAGAGCTAGTTCAACTCTGGTGTAAAATCATGTGCAATAGGCTATAGAACTAGTTCAACTCTAGTGTAAAATCATTTGTATTAGGCTATAGAGCTAGATCAACTCTAGTGTAAAATTATTTGAACTAGCTTATAGAGCTAGTTCAACTCTAGTGTAAAATTATTTGTACTAGGC
>NW_021298308.1:0-33986 GCF_002162155.2 Triticum dicoccoides
CGAACTCCCATTCAATATATAAAGCAGGTTTAAAACGGCCATTAAATGGTGGTATAGATACATTAACCTGATCATGTGCATTTGGATGTTTGTGCACCTCTCGTGACGGTTGTGGTATTTGCAAAGGTGGTGGCACGTCTCCCGCGATCGACAAAGCCCATGAATTGACTCTGGATCCTGTCATGATTAGTAGAACAAGAAACAAAACCCAAAAATAATGTTCCTATAACTACTAGGATGTGGTGGTAAAACGCTCACAGTAAAGCAAATATCAATGTCTTACAAGTTCTTACCATGCAGCAGGCGGTGATCGGCAACCAGCGGTGTCAAGTAACTCCGAATATTGAGTAAAGCGATTGCCAGGGGAGCGTACGTATACACGGTGTAGAAATATGTGGAGCTGGGTTGGCTATATATGGTAGCAAAAGATTAGCAATAATCAATTCAAAAATGCAATGTTGAATAAACGCTCAACGACGGTACTCTGCTGGTCCTAGGCTAGACCGTACTAGAGACGCGAGCCTAGAACACTAATGAGGTCACGGCGTAGCACAACTAGCATCAATGAAGGATACTAAGTAGCTCTTGACAGCAAGATATAAGTGAATATCACAACGGCAGTGAAGATAATGATGAAAAACAACTGCCAAGCAGGATATACAACAACTCTCTCTCCAACTTTCCTCTTGAAAAGTTTAAGACAATTTTCTGATAAATTCTTTCAAAGAATGCTATTAACTCAAGCTTTCCAATGCAAAAAGAATCACTCAATTCCGAGTTGATATGAGGAGTCAAAGAATTCTAAAACTGGCCTGAAATATTGGAACAAGCTGTGTTCACGAACTTCGGAGGGCAAAAAGACCTATTTAGAAGCCGATTTTGAGGTGTCAAATATTGAACTAGCTTCTACAACTATTTAGATGCGGCTCGTTGCTAGCTTCAATTTGAGTACTCACGGAGCCAAAACGGACTTCGTATGAGGAAGATACACCTGTTTTACTGAACAGTGCGCAAAACAGATTCCAATCCGAATTCAGGTACGAGATTGATTCTAGATAGATCCAATTTTTTTTTCTTCTCTCTTTTTTTTCACCCTTTTTTTTCCTTTTCTTCTCTCTCTTTTTCTTTTTTTTTTCTTTCCTTTTTTTTCTCTATCTTTTTTTTTCAAGACAAACTAGATAAGATGCAGATTGGATCAGGCGAAGATGTGAATGACCTCAACTATGATTATGACAATGAACAGTGCGTAGCACGTGGTGGAAATTAATAGATGGGATGGTGGACAGCGAAAGGGATAATGATGCAGCGGCGGCGTGACTAATGTGAACAGAACTCGAAACTCTAAAGGAACTAGACGCTAAGACCAGCAACTTACACGCCGATGCAACCGATAATTCAACTATGCAAGCAATGAATAGAAAATTGCAAAGGCTCAGACTGGCTTGGATAAAGGATGAACAGATCTAACTTTTTTTTGTGTGGCTTTTTCTTGGACAATAGGTAAGAAAATAAATCTAATCTAGGAAAACTGGAAATTCTCACCGAGCAACCTGAAAACTGATACCACTTGATAGAGGCGAGGGTGTCCCGATCTTTCGATGAGATGATAACTATCGATTTGGTGGAGACGGCTTTGACGATCCGACTACAAACGTGCACGACGTTGCGCCTTAGCAATCGCTAAACCAATCTCCTGAGGTTACTGACGATGCCGGAAGCACGGTCAGCCTGACCACGAAGGTCTATTCCTGCAAGCAATCGAAGAACGAGCAAGAATATGATAAAGCAATCTGAATATTGCAAATATATATGAGGTATTGATAATGGTGGGGATCCGTAAGCGGTCTTGGTCTGGTCATTGGACACAAACGAAGTACACGAAGTTGCGTTGGCTAACTTTTAACTAAACAAATCCCAAGGAAAAGCTACTAGATGGATCTACTTATATAGGAGCAAGGGGTGGCGGCCAAGGAGGTGGGAGGACGTCCCAAGGCAGCCTAAAACTAAATCTAGGTCGTACAAGGCCAATGGGCCCAAGTGGAGGTGATGTAACACCTTTGGACTTGTAGTTTGACTCGGATTCTGCTGCAGCATCAGATTGTTTCGTCCACAACTCAACGATCCGGACGAATTTGAAGGTGATTCCAATTGGGTTGGAAAGTGCACGAAATCTAGTTTCCAACAAAAAAAGAATCACCCAATTCGGAGTCCGTATGAAAAACTTGTGTGCGTTTTGAGTCAGGTATATCTGTGCAGTCCGAATCTGAATCCAGAACGTGAGAGACTTGGACTCTATCTTCTCTTGGGCCAAAAGTGACGTGAGAGAACTTTTTGGACAGCAAATAAACATCTCTTTCTTTCTTATCTTCATATGTGGATTGTACAATGTCCCATACACCTGCAATTAGATAAAACAATAAAGTGTGTGAAGTATTTTTGTTCTGGATAACATAAATAGATTATTGAATAGTTTACACTAGAAATCACCTGACAAATATGCATATATGCAATATTTTTGGTCATATCCAAGATAGTCATGTCCTCATCAGGCCGCAAAGTGATATGAGGTGTTACAGGCTAGATCGATGTGACATCGAGTCGGGGTCCTGACAGCGTCACCTTTTTATTGGGCCAGGCCCATGTAATTTCGAAATACATAAGTATAGGCTATTTTTAGAGTCCGTATGTGTGGGGAAACAAGAGATAGGGTTGATTTCGGACCCCTCCACCAAAGGCCACGAAATCCCCCCTCTCTTCCTCCATATATACAGCCCTTAGGACACCGTTTAGACTTTGGGTTTTGTTTAGATTAAAAGTTCGCCATAGCTGCAACTTCGCGTACTTCGTTTGTGTTCAACGACCAGACAAAGGCGTCACAGAACCCCACCTTGATCAATAAAGCTTTCATCTTATATTCGCAATATCCAGATTGCAATCTTAGTTTCTTGCTTGTTCTTCGTTTGCTCACAGGAAACAGACCCTCGTGGTCAGGTTGATCGTGCTCCGGCGTGGTCAATAACCTCTCGGAGTTGGTTTAGCGATTGCTAAGGCGCAACGTCCTCGCACATTCGTAGTCGGATCGTCAAAGTCGACTTCCACCAAAGCGATATCCATCATCTCATCGAAAGACGGGACACCTTTGCCTCTATCAAGTGGTATCAGATTTCCAGGTTGCTCGGTGAGATTTTACAATTTTTCGTAGTTTAGATCGAGTCTGTTCTTCATACCTATAGTCCACGAAAAAGCCAAAAAAATTAGGGTTAGTTCATCCCATCCGAACCAATCTGAGCCTTTGCATAATCTTTCTATATTTGCTTTGTTGAATTTGCGGTTGCATTTCGTGTCAAGTTGCTGGTCTTAGCGTCTAGTCTTTTAGAGTTTCGAGTTCTGTTCACAGGTTGTCACGTCGCCGCTGCCATATATCACCACCGCATCATCATCGTCGTTGTTGCCATATACCACCACCACATATTCACCGCCAATCCGAATCCATATACGCCACCACATATCCGCCGCCATCACGCCAATCCGAGTTCACCTACAACATATATCTGCCACCTGTCCGTGTTCCACCAGATTCATCTCCGCCACCAGTCCGAGTTCCACCAGATTCATCTCCGCCACCAGTCATAGTCCGAGTCCAGTAATTGTTGCTTTGTTCTCGATTTCCAGATCACGCGATACTCCGAGTCGTGACAGAGAAGGACTCCCCAATTTTCGAGTCATCCACAGAAGAAAAATAGTTCCAATTTCAAAAAAAAAAAACTAAGTCTGGAAAATTCTGGCTAGGCAGTTTTTAGACCATTTGTAGACTTTTCCGAAAAAAATTTGTTGCGGAGCAAAAAAAAAGAGGAAAAAAAGTGCAAAAAAAAGAGAAAAAAAAAATTCAGAGTGTGCTCCTCCCTTGTTTACGTGCCGCGCCGTGATTTTGTTGGTGTTCTAGGCTCGCGTCTCTAGCACAGTCTAGCCTAGGACCAGCACAGTACCATCATTGAGCGTTTATTCGACTTTGCATCTCTGAATTGATTATTGCTGACCCTTTTTGCTACCATATTATAAGCCTTCCCAGCTCCACATACATCTACGTCGTGCGTTTGACTCTCCCTGGTAATCGCTCTATCCAAGCTTTGAGAGTTTTTGACTACAACGGTTGCCGATCACCGCCTGCTGCTGGGTAAGAACTGGTAAGAATTTGAGATTTGCTTGACGGATTTGTGGCACCCACCACCACCACTTGTTCGTAGTCTGTAGGATCATATTCTTGTGTGTTTCTATTGCTGCTAACCATGCCAGGATCACAAGCCGACGAGATTGACTGGGAGAACATGACGAATAAGGATTTGCATGATAAATTTCAGCAAATGATGAGTGGACAGGTGGAAGACGTGCTAAACAGATTTGAAGAGGCCATGGAGAAGATAGATGGCATGGAGAAGACGTTCGAAACAAAGCTCGATAACAAGTTTAATGAATTGCTCGCACGTCTTCCACCACCACCACCCGCTGCACCTAACGTACCTCTCCAACAACAACAACAACCATTACCTCCACATCGCGAAATAGACCTCCGCCGAGCGAGCCGTGTTCCTCTTGCGTTTGGCCAAACTGTTGGTGTTGCTGTTGATATTTCTGTGGCTCCTGCTGCTGATGCGGAGGAGGATGATTATGTGGGAGATTACGAGGATGAGGTTGCTCAAAATCAGAACTACAATATTCTCCAAAGTTGATTTGCGTAGTGGCTACCATCAAATTCGTATGAAATTGGGAGATGAATGGAAAACAGCATTTAAAACTAAGTTTGGATTATATGAGTGGTTAGTCATGCCTTTTGGGTTAACTAATGCACCTAGTACTTTCATGAGATTAATGAACGAAGTTTTACGTGCTTTCATTGACGATTTGTGGTAGTTTACTTTGATGACATATTGATTTATAGCAGATCTTTCAAAGAACATTTGGAACATTTACGTGCTGTTTCTATTGCTCTACGTGATGCACGTTTGTTTGGTAACCTTGGGAAGTGCACCTTTTGCACCGATCGAGTATCTTTTCTTGGCTATGTTGTTACTCCACAGGGAATTGAAGTTGATAAAGCCAAGATTGAAGCTATTGAGAGTTGGCCGCAGCCCAAAACGGTCACACAAGTGAGGAGTTTTCTTGGCCTCGCTGGATTCTATAGGGGTTTTGTGAAAGATTTCAGCACCATTGCTGCACCTCTCAATGAGCTTACAAAGAAAGATGTGCCTTTTCTTTGGGGTACCGCACAGGAAGAAGCCTTCACGGTATTGAAAGATAAGTTGACACATGCTCCTTTACTCCAACTTCCTGATTTTAATAAGACTTTTGAGCTTGAATGTGATGCTAGTGAAATTGGATTAGGAGGTGTGTTATTACAAGATGGCAAACCTGTTGCATACTTTTCTGAAAAATTGAGTGGGCCTAGTCTGAATTATTCTACTTATGATAAAGAATTATATGCTCTTGTTCGGACTTTAGAAACATGGCAACATTATTTATGGCCCAAAGAATTTGTTATACATTCTGATCATGAATCTTTGAAACATATTAAAAGTCAAGCTAAACTGAATCGTAGACATGCTAAATGGGTTGAATTCATTGAGACTTTCCCTTATGTCATTAAACACAAGAAGGGAAAAGAAAATGTTATTGCTGATGCATTGTCTCGTCGCTATACTATGCTTTCACAACTTGACTTCAAAATATTTGGTTTGGAGACCATCAAAGATCAATATGTGCATGATGCTGATTTTAAAGATGTAATACAGAATTGTAAAGAAGGAAGAATGTGGAACAAGTTTGTTGTTAACGATGGATTTGTGTTTCGTGCTAACAAGCTATGCATTCCAGCTAGCTCCGTTCGTCTTTTGTTGTTGCAGGAGGCGCATGGAGGAGGATTAATGGGACACTTTGGCGTGAAGAAGACGGAGGACGTACTTGCTACACATTTCTTTTGGCCAAAGATGAGACGGGATGTTGAGCGTTTTATTGCTCGCTGCACTACATATCAAAAAGCTAAGTCACGACTCAGTCCTCATGGTTTATATATGCCTTTGCCTGTACCTAGTGTTCGTTGGGAGGATATATCTATGGACTTTGTTTTAGGTTTACCTCGAACAAAGAAGGGGAGGGATAGCATATTTGTTGTCGTGGATAGATTCTCGAAAATGGCACACTTTATACCATGTCATAAAAGCGATGATGCTGTTAATGTTGCTGATTTGTTCTTTCGTGAAATTATTCGCTTGCATGGTGTGCCAAATACTATTGTTTCAGATCGTGATACTGAATTTCTTAGCCACTTTTGGAGATGTTTATGGGCTATGTTGGGGACTAAACTGCTTTTTAGTACTACTTGTCACCCCCAAACTGATGGACAAACTGAAGTAGTCAATAGAACGTTGTCTACTATGCTTAGGGCTGTTTTGAAGAATAATAAGAAAATGTGGGAGGAATGCTTGCCTCATATTGAATTTGCTTATAATCGTTCATTGCATTCTACTACTAAGATGTGCCCTTTTGAACTTGTGTATGGTTTCCTACCTCGTGCACCTATTGATTTGTTGCCTCTTCCATCTTCGGAGAAGGTTAATTTTGATGCTAAACAACGTGCTAAATTGATTTTAAAAATGCATGAGTTAACTAAGGAAAACACTGAGCGTATGAATGCTAAATATAAACTTGCTGGAGATAAGGGTAGAAAACATGTTGTGTTTGCACCTGGAGATCTTGTTTGGTTACATTTGGTTACATTTGCGCAAATCAAAGCTAATGCCACGTGCTGATGGTCCCTTTAAGGTGTTAGAGAAAATAAATGATAATGCATATAAACTTGAGCTGCCTGCAGATTTTGGGGTCAGTCCCATTTTTAACATTGCAGATTTGAAGCCTTATTTGGGTGAGGAAGATGAACTTTCGTCAAGGACGACTTCATTTCAAGAAGGGGAGGATGATGAGGACATCAATACAATTGTTACACCCACAGCCCCTGCTGCTATACATACTGGACCAATTACTAGAGCTCGTGCACGCCAACTAAATTACCAGGTACTTTCGTTTCTTGGTAATGATTCTAATGTTCATGAGAATATGATGCTGCCTAAATTGGATACATTTGTTTTGCTTACAAGTGAAGGGCCTAGCTTGGAGAAGGATGAACATTGGAGCAAGAACAAGCATGGAGATGATGGCATGCGCAAGGAGAACAAGAACGGAGTTACAAGTGATGATTTCAGGACTTTGAAGCCACCATAATGGGTGCATGAAGCCTTGGACGAAATATACAAGATGCCACTTCATAAATTTCGTCCCGAGGCTATTTTAGGTGCTGCGTCACCTTATTATTGGGCCAGGCCCATGTAATTTCGAAATACATAAGTATAGGCTATTTTTAGAGTCCGTATGTGTGGGGAAACAAGAGATAGGGTTGATTTCGGACTCCTCCACCAAGGGCCACGAAATTCCCCCCTCTTCCTCCATATATACAGCCCTTAGGGCATCGTTTAGACTTTGGGTTTTGTTTAGATTACAAGTTCGCCATAGCTGCAACTTCGCGTACTTCGTTTGTGTTCAACGACCAGACAAAGGCGTCACAGAACCCCACCTTGATCAATAAAGCTTTCATCTTATATTCGCAATATCCAGATTGCAATCTTAGTTTCTTGCTTGTTCTTCGTTTGCTCGCAGGAAACAGACCCTCGTGGTCAGGTTGATCGTGCTCCGGCGTGGTCAATAACCTCTCGGAGTTGGTTTAGCGATTGCTAAGGCGCGACGTCCTCGCACGTTCGTAGTCGGATCGTCAAAGTCGACTTCCACCAAAGCGAAATCCACCATCTCATCGAAAGACGGGACACCTTTGCCTCTATCAATATGCATTTGGATGTTTGTGCACCTCTCGTGACGGTTGTGGTATTTGCATAGGTGGTGGCATGTCTCCTGCGATCGACAAAGCCCATGAATTGACTCTGGATCCTGTGATGATTAGTAGAACAAGAAACAAAATCCAAAAATAATATTCCTATAACTACTAGGATGTGGTGGTAAAACGCTCACAGTAAAGCAAATATCAATGTCTTACAAGTTCTTACCATGCAGCAGGCGGTGATCGGCAACCAGCAGTGTCAAGTAACTCCGAATATTGAGTGAAGCGATTGCCAGGGGAGCGTACGTATACACGGTGTAGAAATATGTGGAGCTAGGTTGGCTATATATGGTAGCAAAAGATTAGCAATAATCAATTCAAAGATGCAATGTTGAATAAACGCTCAACGACGGTACTGTGCTGGTCCTAGGCTAGACCGGACTAGAGACGCGAGCCTAGAACACTAATGAGGTCACGGCGTAGCACAACTAGCATTAATGAAGGATACTAAGTAGCTCTGGACAGCAAGATATAAGTGAAGATCACAACGGCAGTAAAGATAATGATGAAAAACAACTGCCAAACAGGATGTACAACAACTCTCTCTCCAACTTTCCTCTTGAAAAGTTTGAGCCAATTTTCTGATAAATTCTTTCAAAGAATGCTACTAACTCAAGCTTTCCAATGCAAAAAGAATCACCCAAGTCCGAGTTGATATGAGCAGTCAAAGAATTCTAAAACTGGCCTGAAAAATTGGAACAAGCTGTGTTCACGAACTTCAGAGGGAAAAAAGACCTATTTAGAAGCCGATTTTGAGGTGTCAAATATTGAACTAGCTTCTGCAACTATTTAGATGCGGCTCGTCGCTAGCTTCAATTTGAGTACTCACGGAGCCAAAACAGACTTCGTATGAGGAAGATACACCTGTTTTACTGAACAGTGCGCAAAACAGATTCCAATCCGAATTCAGGTACGAGATTGATTCTAGATAGATCCGATTTTTATTCTTCTCTCTTTTTTTTTCTCACGCTTTTTTTTCTTTTTCTTCTCTCTCTTTTTCTTTTTTTTCCTCTCTTTTTTTTCCTCTATCTTTTTTTTCTCCCTCTTTCCAAGACAAACTAGATAAGATGCAGATTGGATCAGGCGAAGATGTGAATGACCTCAACTATGATTATGACAATGAACAGTGCGTAGCACGTGGTGGAAATTAATGGATGGGATGGTGGACAGAGGAAGAGATAATGATGCAGCGGCGGCGTGACTAATGTGAACAGAACTCGAAACTCTAAAGGAACTAGACACTAAGACCAGCAACTACCACGACGATGCAACCGATAATTCAACTATGCAAGCAATGAATAGAAAATTGCAAAGGCTCAGACTGGCTTGGATAAATGATGAACAGATCTAACTTTTTTTTTGTGGCTTTTTCTTGGACAATAGGTAAGAAAATACATCTAATCTAGGAAAAACTGGAAATTCTCACCGAGCAACCTGAAAACTGATACCACTTGATAGAGGCGGGGTGTCCCGATCTTTCGATGAGATGATAACTATCGGTTTGGTGAAGATGACTTTGACGATCCGACTACAAACGTGCACGATGTTGCGCCTTAGCAATCGCTAAACCAACTTCGAGAGGTTATTGACCACGCCGGAGCACAATCAACCTGACCACGAAGGTCTATTCCTGCAAGCAATCGAAGAACAAGCAAGAATATGATAAAAGCAATCTGAATATTGCGAGTATATATGAAGTATTGATAGATAAAGGTGGGGATCCGTCAGCGGTCTTGGTCTGGTCGTTGGACACAAACGAAGTACACGAAGTTGCAATGGCTAACTTTTAACTAAACAAATCCCAAGGAAAAGCTACTAGATGGATCTACTTATATAGGAGCAAGGGGTGGCGGCCAAGGAGGTGGGAGGACGTCCCAAGGCAGCCTAAAACTAAATCTAGGTCGTACAAGGCCAATGGGCCCAAGTGGAGGTGATGTAACACCTTTGGACTTGTAGTTTGACTCGGATTCTGCTGCAGCATCAGATTGTTTCGTCCACAACTCAACGCTCCGGACGAATTTGAAGGTGATTCCAATTGGGTTGGAAAGTGCACGAAATCTAGTTTCCAACAAAAAAAGAATCACCCAATTCGGAGTCCGTATGAAAAACTTGTGTGCATTTTGAGTCAGATATGTCTGTGCAGTCCGAATCTGAATCCAGAACGTGAGAGACTTGGACTCTATCTTCTCTTGGGCCAAAAGTGACGTGAGAGAACTTTTTGGACAGCAAATAAACATCTCTTTCTTCCTTATCTTCATACGTGGATTGTACAAATGTCCCATACACCTGCAATTAGACAAAACACAAAAGTGTATGAAGTATTTTTGTTCTGGATAACATAAATAGATTATTTAATAGTTTGCACTAGAAATCACCTGACAAATATGCATATATGCAATATTTTTGGTCATATCCAAGGTAGTCATGTCCTCATCAGTTTAGCATCAAAATTAACCTTCTCCGAAGATGGAAGAGGCAACAAATAAATAGGTGCACGAGGTAGGAAACCATATACAACTTTAAAAGGGCACATCTTAGTAGTAGAATGCAATGAACGATTATAAGCAAATTCAATATGAGGCAAGCATTCCTCCCACATTTTCTTATTATTCTTCAAAACAGCCCTAAGCATAGTAGACAACGTTCTATTGACTACTTCAGTTTGTCCATCAGTTTGGGTGATGAGGACATGAATACCTTGGATACGACCAAAAATATTGCATACATGCATATTTGTCAGGTGATTTCTAATGCAAACTATTCAATAATCTATTTATGTTATCCAGAACAAAAATACTTCACACACTTTTGTGTTTTGTCTAATTGCAGGTGTATGGAACATTTGTACAATCCACATATGAAGATAAGGGAAAAGGAGAAGTTTAGGTTGTGTTCAAAAAGTCCTCTCACGTCACTTTTGGGCCAAGAGAAGATAGAGTCCAAGTCTCTCACATTCTGAATTCAGATTCGGACTGCACAGACATACCTGACTCAAAACGGCAACAACTTTTTCATACGGACTCCGAATTGGGTGATTCTTTTTTTGTTGGAAACTAGATTTCGTGCTCTTTCACACCCAATTGGATTCACCTTCCAATTCGTCCGGAGCGTTGAGTTACGGACGAAACAATCTGACGTTGCAGCAGAATCCGAGTCAAACTATAAGCCCAAAGGTGTTGCATCACCTCCGCTTGGGCCCATGAGCCTTGTACGACCTAGGGTTAGTTTTAGGCTGCCTTGGGACGTCCTCCCACCTCCTTGGCCGCCATCCCTTGCTCCTATATAAGTAGATCCATCTAGTAGCTTTTTCCTTGGGATTTGTTTAGTTAAAAGTTAGCCATTGCAACTTCGTGTACTTCGTTTGTGTCCAACGACCAGACCAAGACCGCTTCCGGATCCCCACCTGATGAGGACATGACTACCTTGGATATGACCAAAAATATTGCATATATGCATATCTGTCAGGTGATTTCTAGTGCAAACTATTCAATAATCTATTTGTGTTATCCAGAACAAAAATACTTCACACACTTTTGTGTTTTGTCTAATTGCAGGTGTATGGGACATTAGTACAATCCACATATGAAGATAAGAAAGAAAGAGATGTTTATTTGCTGTCCAAAAAGTTCTCTCACGTCACTTTTGGCCCAAGAGAAGATAGAGTCCAAGTCTCTCACGTTCTGGATTCAGATTCGGACTGCACAGACATACCTGACTCAAAACGCACACAAGTTTTTCATACAGACTCCGAATTGGGTGATTCTTTTTTTGTTGGAAACTAGATTTCGTGCACTTTCCAACCCAATGGGATCACCTTCAAATTCGTCCGGAGCGTTGAGTTGTGGACGAAACAATCTGATGCTGCAGCAGAATCCGAGTCAAACTACAAGTCCAAAGGTGTTACATCACCTCCACTTGGGCCCATTGGCCTTGTACGACCTAGATTTAGTTTTAGGCTGCCTTGGGACGTCCTCCCACCTCCTTGGCCGCCACCCCTTGCTCCTATATAAGTAGATCCATCTAGTAGCTTTTCCTGGGGGGATTTGTTTAGTTAAAAGTTAGCCATTACAACTTCGTGTACTTCGTTTGTGTCCAATGACCAGACCAAGACCGCTTACGGATCCCCACCTTTATCAATACTTCATATATACTCGCAATATTCAGATTGCTTTTATCATATTCTTGCTTGTTCTTCGGTTGCTTGAAGGAATAGACCTTCATGGTCAGGTTGATTATGCTCCGGCGTGGTCAATAACCTCTCGGAGTTGGTTTAGCGATTGCTAAGGCGCAACGTCGTGCACGTTTGTAGTCGGATCGTCAAAGTCGTCTCCACCAAATCAATAGTTATCATCTCATCGAAAGATCGGGACACCCTGACTCTATCAAGTGGTATCAGTTTTCGGGTTACTCGGTGAGAATTTCCAGTTTTCCTAGATTAGATTTATTTTCTTACCTATTGTCCAAGAAAAATCCACAAAAAAGAGTTAGATCTAGTCATCCTTTATCCAAGCCAGTCTGAGCCTTTGCAATTTTCGTTTCATTGTTTGCATTATTGAATTATCGGTTAGATCGTCGTGTCAAGTTGCTGGTCTTAGTGTCTAGTTCCTTTAGAGTTTCGAGTTCTGTTCACATTAGTCACGCCACCGCTGCAGCGTTAGCCCTTCCGATGTCCACCACCCATCCATCAACTTTCACCACGTGCTACCCACCATTCATTGTCATAATAATAGTTGAGATTGTTCACATCTTCACTTGATCCAATCTGCTTCTTATCTAGTTTGTTTTGGAAAGAGGGAGAAAAAAGAGAAAAAAAACGAGAGAAAAAAAAGAGAAAAAAAGTCAGAGAAAAAAAGGAGAGAAAGAAAAAAAAAGTGTGAGGAAAAAAAAAGAGAGAAAAAAACAAAATTCGGATCTATCTAGACTCAATCTCGTAGTTGAATTCGGATTGGAATCTGTTTTGTGCACTGTTCAGTAAAACAGGCATAACTTCCTCATATGAAGTCTGTTTTGGCTCCGTTAGTACTCAAATGAAAGCTAGCGACGAGCCGCATCTAAATAGTTGCAGAAGCTAGTTCAGTATTTGGCACCTCAACATCAGCTTCTAAATAGGTCTACTGCTATTGTGATCTTCACTTATATCTTGCTGTCCAGAGCTACTTCATATCCTTTATTGATGCTAGTTGTGCTACGACGTGACCTCATTAGTGTTCTAGGCTCGCGTCTCTAGTTTGGTCTAGCCTAGGACCAGCACAGTACCGTCGTTGAGCGTTTATTCAACATTGCATCTCTGAATTGATTACTGCTAATCTTTTGCTACCATATATAGCCAACCCAGCTCCACATATTTCTACACCGTGTATATGTACGTTCCCCTGGCAATCGTTTTACTCAATATTCGGAGTTACTTGACACCGCTGGTTGCCGATCTCCGCCCGCTGCATGGTAAGAACTTGTAAGACATTGATATTTGCTTTACTGTGAGCGTTTTACCACCACATCCTAGTAGTTATAGGAACATTATTTTTGGGTTTTGTTTCTTGTTCTACTAATCATGACAGGATCCAGAGTCAACTCATGGGCTTTGTCGATCGCGGGAGACGTGCCACCACCTTTGCAAATACCACAACCGTCACGAGAGGTGCACAAACATCCAAATGCACATGATCAGGTTAATGTATCTATACCACCATTTAATGGCCGTTTTAAACCTGCTTTATATATTGAATGGGAGTTCGACATAAAAAATATATTTGCTTCCCATAATTTCAATGAACATAAAAAGGTTAAGGTTGCGGTTGGTTCTTTCACTGGTTATGCTTTGGTTTGGTGGAGTGAATATTGTCGGTTACACCCTAATTATATACCTACTACTTGGGATGATTTGAAACTTGCCATGCGACATACTTTCGTCCCTGCTTATTATACTCGTGACATGATTAAGAAGTTGCAACACTTAAAACAAGGTAGTGAAACTGTACCAAAATATTATGATGATTTACAAACTACCTTGTTGCATTCCTCTTTAGAAGAAAGTGAAGATGATTTTATGGATAGATTTTGGGGAGGATTAAACCGTGATATTCAAGAGATACTAATTCATGAAGAGTGTTATCCTATGGACCATTTGTTTCATCTTGCTTGCAAAGCTGAACAGGAAATAAAACGACGTGTTGGCCACGAGGAGAACAAGCGCACGGTGCACATTCCAAGAGTTGATATGATTGTTCCTTCAACTACTAGGCATACTATGACAACCACATCCGTTGTTGTCAGGACTACATCACCTCCACCATGTGACACATCGCCCCCGAGAGTGGCTACATCATCTGAGTTGATCATAAGAGGTAATGATAAAGGTACTTATCTTCCATCTCTACATGAGAATGATGAATGCCTTGTCAATTTGAATGCACCATCTGATGAGCTACCCACTACTTTGATCACACCACCTATTTTAGAGGACTACGTTGATAATTTGACTTTGCCATGTGATCAAACAACTGAAATACCAACAATTTTGAGTGCACCCATTGAATTAACTACTGATGCAAAAGAACCAATGTTTAATCATTTTGATATGACCTCTAATCTTGGTGATGATTCTGTGTTGAATGACTTATTGCATGTTTGCTTATTTAAGCATGTTGTAGCATGTAAATTTGATGCAAGTAAGGTTTATTCACCAATTTTGGGATGGTTTAATGATGAACATTGTCAATCTTTTGAAATGAATAAGAGCTTCACTTATATGTGCAAACTGAGTTGCAATATTTTCATGCCTTCTACTTCTTGTGCTAATTTTTTGGCTTTAGATTTTATGAACTATGCAAGTTACTCATCTATTCATGTGTCATATATGCAAAAATCAAGGGAAGTAAAAATGGATGACATATACATATACAACATGTACACCTTGTCTCTTTTGTTAGCCACATTTCAGATTAAGCAACGCCGAGGACGGCTTTATTTTCAAGAAGCGGAGGATGATGAGGACATGACTACCTTGGATATGACCAAAAATATTGCATATATGCATATTTGTCAGGTGATTTCTAGTGCAAACTATTCAATAATCTATTTATGTTATCCAGAACAAAAATACTTCACACACTTTTGTGTTTTGTCTAATTGCAGGTGTATGGGACATTTGTACAATCCACATATGAAGATAAGGAAGAAAGAGATGTTTATTTGTTGTCCAAAAAGTTCTCTCACGTCACTTTTGGCCCAAGAGAAGATAGAGTCCAAGTCTCTCACGTTCTGGATTCAGATTCGGACTGCACAGACATACCTGACTCAAAACGCACACAAGTTTTTCATACGGACTCCGAATTGGGTGATTCTTTTTTTGTTGGAAACTAGATTTCGTGCACTTTCCAACCCAATTGGAATCACCTTCAAATTCATCCGGAGTGTTGAGTTGTGGACGAAACAATCTGATGCTGCAGCAGAATCCGAGTCAAACTACAAGTCCAAAGGTGTTACATCACCTCCACTTGGGCTCATTGGCCTTGTACGACCTAGATTTAGTTTTAGGCTGCCTTGGGACGTCCTCCCACCTCCTTGGCCGCCACCCTTGCTCCTATATAAGTAGATCCATCTAGTATCTTTTCCTTGGGATTTGTTTAGTTAAAAGTTAGCCATTGCAACTTCGTGTACTTCGTTTGTATCCAACGACCAGACCAAGACCGCTTACGGATCCCCACCATTATCAATACCTCATATATATTTGCAATATTCAGATTGCTTTATCATATTCTTGCTCGTTCTTCGATTGCTTGCAGGAATAGACCTTCGTGGTCAGGTTGATTGTGCTCCAGCGTGGTCAATAACCTCTCGGAGTTGGTTTAGCGATTGCTAAGGCGCAACGTCGTGCACGTTTGTAGTCGGATCGTCAAAGTCGTCTCCACTAAATCGATAGTTATCATCTCATCGAAAGATCGGGACACCCTCGCCTCTATCAATTTGAATGCACCATCTGATGAGCTACCCACTACTTTGATCACACCACCTATTTTAGAGGACTACGTTGATAATTTGACTTTGCCATGTGATCAAACAACTGAAATACCAACAATTTTGAGTGCACCCATTGAATTAACTATTGATGCAAAAGAACCAATGTTTAATCATTTTGATATGACCTCTAATCTTGGTGATGATTCTGTGTTGAATGACTTATTGCATGTTTGCTTATTTAAGCATGTTGTAGCATGTAAATTTGATGCAAGTAAGGTTTATTCACCAATGTTGGGATGGTTTAATGATGAACATTGTCAATCTTTTGAAATGAATAAGAGCTTCACTTATATGTGCAAACTGAGTTGCAATATTTTCATGCCTTCTACTTCTTGTGCTAATTTTTTGGCTTTAGATTTTATGAACTATGCAAGTTACTCATCTATTCATGTGTCATATATGCAAAAATCAAGGGAAGTAAAAATGGATGACATATACATATACAACATGTACACCTTGTCTCTTTTGTTAGCCACATTTCAGATTAAGCAACGCCGAGGACGGCTTTATTTTTAAGAAGGGGAGGATAATGAGGACATGACTACCTTGGATATGACCAAAAATATTGCATATATGCATATTTGTCAGGTGATTTCTAGTGCAAACTATTCAATAATCTATTTGTGTTATCCAGAACAAAAATACTTCACACACTTATGTGTTTTGTCTAATTGCAGGTGTATGGGACATTTGTACAATCGACATATGAAGATAAGGAAGAAAAAGATGTTTATTTGCTGTCCAAAGAGTTCTCTCACGTCACTTTTGGCCCAAGAGAAGATAGAGTCCAAGTCTCTCACGTTCTGGATTCAGATTCGGACTGCACAGACATACCTGACTCAAAACGCACACAAGTTTTTCATACGGACTCCGAATTGGGTGATTCTTTTTTTGTTGGAAACTAGATTTCGTGCACTTTCCAACCCAATTGGAATCACCTTCAAATTAGTCCGGAGCGTTGAGTTGTGGACGAAACAATCTGATGCTGCAGCAGAATCCGACTCAAACTACAAGTCCAAAGGTGTTACATCACCTCCACTTGGGCCCATTGGCCTTGTACGACCTAGATTTAGTTTTAGGCTGCCTTGGGACGTCCTCCCACCTCCTTGGCCGCCACCCCTTGCTCCTATATAAGTAGATCCATCTAGTAGCTTTTCCTGGGGGGATTTGTTTAGTTAAAAGTTAGCCATTGCAACTTCGTGTACTTCGTTTGTGTCCAATGACCAGACCAAGATCGCTTACGGATCCCCACCTTTATCTATACTTCATATATACTCGCAATATTCAGATTGCTTTTATCATATTCTTGCTTGTTCTTCGATTGCTTGCAGGAATAGACCTTCGTGGTCAAGTTGATTGTGCTCCGGCGTGGTCAATAACCTCTCGGAGTTGGTTTAGCGATTGCTAAGGTGCAACGTCGTGCACATTTGTAGTCGGATCGTCAAAGTCGTCTCCACCAAATCGATAGTTATCATCTCATCGAAAGATTGGGACACCCTGACTCTATCACCACCATTATCAATACTTCATATTTATTTGCAATATTCAGATTGCTTTATCATATTCTTGCTCGTTCTTCGATTGCTTGCAGGAATAGACATTCGTGGTCAGGCTGACCATGCTTCCAGCATCGTCAGTAACCTCAGGAGATTGGTTTAGCGATTGCTAAGGCGCAACGTCGTGCACGTTTATAGTCAGATCGTCAAAGTCGTCTCCACCAAATCGATAGTTCTCATCTCATCGAAAGATCGGGACCCTCGCCTCTATCAAGTGGTATCAGTTTTCAGGTTGCTCGGTGAGAATTTCTAGTTTTCCTAGATTAGATTTATTTTCTTACCTATTGTCCAAGAAAAATCCACAAAAAAGAGTTAGATCTATTCATCCTTTGTCCAAGCCAGTCTGAGCCTTTGCAATTTTCTTTTCATTGCTTGCATAGTTGAATTATCGGTTGCATCGTCGTGTCGAGTTGCTGGTCTTAGTGTCTAGTTCATTTAGAGTTTCGAGTTCTGTTCACATTAGTCACGCCACCGCTGCATCATTATCTCTTCCGCTGTCCACCACCCATCCATCAATTTCCACCACGTGCTACCCACCATTCATTGTCATAATAATAGTTGAGATCGTTCACATCTTCACTTGATCCAATCTGCATCTTATCTAGTTTGTTTTGGAAAGAGGGAGAAAAAAAGAGAAAAAAAAATGAGAGAAAAAAAAGGAGAAAAAAAAAGTCAGAGAAAAAAAAGGAGAGAAAGAAAAAAAAGTGTGAGGAAAAAAAGAGAGAAGAAAAAAAACAAAAAAATTGGCACAAACTTTTTCAGAGGAAAGTTGAAGACAAAGTTGTTGATATATCCTGCTTGGCTGTTGTTTCACCTCATTATCTTTACTGCCGTTGTGATCTTCACTTATATCTTGCTGTCCAGACCTACTTAGTATCCTTCATTGATGCTAGTTGTGCTACGACGTGACCTCATTAGTGTTCTAGGCTCGCGTCTCTAGTTCGGTCTAGCCTAGGACCAGCACAGTACCGTCATTCAGCGTTTATTCAACATCGCATCTCTGAATTGATTATTGCTAATCTTTTGCTACCATATATAGCCAACCCAGCTCCACATATTTCTACATCGTGTATACGTACGTTCCCCTGGCAATCGCTTTACACAATCTTCAGAGTTATTTGACACCGCTGGTTGCCTGTCACCACCTGCTGCTTGGTAAGAACTTGTAAGATATTGATATTTGCTTTACTGTGAGCGCTTTACCATCACACCCTAGTAGTTCATAGGAACATTATTCTTGAATTTTGTTTCTTGTTTCTACTAATCATGACAGGTTCCGAAGGTAGAAGTTCTTGGACGACGGACACATCTTCACCATCACGAGAGTTGGGACAACACACACAAGCACATGATCAGGTTATCTTTTTACCGTCATTTGAGGGTAGATTTAATCCTACTACTTATCTAGCTTGGGAGCTTGAAGTAGAACAAGTTTTTAGTCACCATGACTTTTCTGAACTTGAGCGAGTGCGAGCAGCCACTAGAGCATTTACTGATTTTGCTTCTGTTTGGTGGAGTGTACATTGTAAGAAAAACATTGATAACCAACCCACAACTTGGAAAGTTTTGAAAGCTGTAATGAGAAAACAATTTTTCCCTCCTTATTATCGTCGTGAATTGCTTCACAAATTTGAACAATTTAAACAAGGCAACAACACTGTTCATGCTTACTACCAAGAGTTCAAATCTTATATGCATCATTGTGACATAGAAGAATCTGAGAATGATACAATGAATAGATTTTTTGGTGGTTTGAACCATGATATTCAGGCAAGATTTCAGTATATTCCTTGTTGCATTACTGGTATGTATGTCCGTGCTTGTACCTTTGAGAGACAGATACAGGAGGATGCATTAGGTGACTACAACAACTACTATTCCAGTTAATAGAGGCAAAGGTGTCCCGTCTTTCGATGAGATGATGGATATCGCTTTGGTGGAAGTCGACTTTGACGATCCGACTACGAACGTGCGAGGACGTCGCGCCTTAGCGATCGCTAAACCAACTCCGAGAGGTTATTGACCACACCGGAGCACGATCAACCTGACCACGAGGGTCTGTTTCCTGCGAGCAAATGAAGAACAAGCAAGAAACTAAGATTGCAATCTGGATATTGCGAATATAAGATGAAAGCTTTATTGATCAAGGTGGGGTTCTGTGACGCCTTTGTCTGGTCGTTGAACACAAACGAAGTACGCGAAGTTGCAGCTATGGCGAACTTTTAATCTAAACAAAACCCAAAGTCTAAACGATGCCCTAAGGGCTGTATATATGGAGGAAGAGGGGGGAATTTCGTGGCCCTTGTTGGAGGGGTCCGAAATCAACCCTATCTCTTGTTTCCCCACACATACGGACTCTAAAAATAGCCTATACTTATGTATTTCGAAATTACATGGGCCTGGCCCAATAATAAGGTGACGCAGCACCTAAAATAGCCTCAGGACGAAATTTATGAAGTGGCATCTTGTATATTTCGTCCAAGGCTTCATGCACCCATTATGGTGGCTTCAAAGTCCTGAAATCATCACTTGTAACTCCGTTCTTGCTCCAATGTTCATCCTTCTCCAAGCTAGGCCCTTCATTTATAAGCAAAACAAATGTATCCAATTTAGGCAGCATCATATTCTCATGAACATTAGAATCATTACCAAGAAACGAAAGTACCTGGTAATTTAGTTGGCGTGCACGAGCTCTAGTAATTAGTCCAGTATGTATAGCAGCAGGGGCTGTGGGTGTAACAATTGTATTGATGTCCTCATCATCCTCCCCTTCTAGAAATGAAGTCGTCCTCGACGGAAGTTCATCTTCCTCACCCAAATAAGGCTTCAAATCTACAATGTTAAAAGTGGGACTAACCCCAAAATCTGCAGGCAGCTCAAGTTTATATGCATTATCATTTATTTTCTCTAACACCTTAAAGGGACCATCAGCACGTGGCATTAACTTTGATTTGCGCAAATCAGGAAATCTATCCTTACGCAAATGTAACCAAACAAGATCTCCAGGTGCAAACACAACATGTTTTCTACCCTTATCTCCAGCAAGTTTATATTTAGCATTCATGCGCTCAATGTTTTCCTTAGTTAACTCATGCATTTTTAAAATCAATTCAGCACGTTGTTTAGCATCAAAATTAACCTTCTCCGAAGATGGAAGAGGCAACAAATCAATAGGTGCACGAGGTAGGAAACCATACACAACTTTAAAAGGGCACATCTTAGTAGTTGAATGCAATGAACGATTATAAGCAAATTCAATATGAGGCAAGCATTCCTCCCACATTTTCTTATTATTCTTCAAAACAGCCCTAAGCATAGTAGACAACGTTCTATTGACTACTTCAGTTTGTCCATCAGTTTGGGGGTGACAAGTAGTACTAAAAAGCAGTTTAGTCCCCAACTTAGCCCATAAACATCTCCAAAAGTGGCTAAGAAATTTAGTATCACGATCTGAAACAATAGTATTTGGCACACCATGCAAGCGAATAATTTCACGAAAGAAGAAATCAGCAACATTAACAGCATCATCGCTTTTATGACATGGTATAAAGTGTGCCATTTTCGAGAATCTATCCACGACAACAAATATGCTATCCCTCCCCTTCTTTGTTCGAGGTAAACCTAAAACAAAGTCCATAGATATATCCTCCCAAGGAACACTAGGTACAGGTGATGAGGACATGACTACCTTGGATATGAACAAAAAGATTGCATATATGCATATTTGTCAGGTGATTTCTAGTGCAAACTATTCAATAATCTATTTGTGTTATCCAGAACAAAAATACTTCACACACTTTTTTGTTTTGTCTAATTGCAGGTGTATGGGACATTTGTACAATCCACATATGAAGATAAGGAAGAAAGAGATGTTTATTTGCTGTCCAAAAAGTTCTCTCACGTCACTTTTGGCCCAAGAGAAGATAGAGTTCAAGTCTCTCACGTTCTGGATTCAGATTCGGACTGCACAGACATACCTGACTCAAAACGCACACAAGTTTTTCATACGGACTCCGAATTGGGTGATTCTTTTTTTGTTGGAAACTAGATTTCGTGCACTTTCCAACCCAATTGGAATCACCTTCAAATTCGTCCGGAGCGTTGAGTTGTGGACGAAACAATCTGATGCTGCAGCAGAATCCGAGTCAAAGTACAAGTCCAAAGGTGTTACATCACCTCCACTTGGGCCCATTGGCCTTGTACGACCTAGATTTAGTTTTAGGCTGCCTTGGGACGTCCTCCCACCTCCTTGGCCGCCACCCCTTGCTCCTATATAAGTAGATCCATCTAGTAGCTTTTCGTTGGGATTTGTTTAGTTAAAAGTTAGCCATTGCAACTTCGTGTACTTCGTTTGTGTCCAACGACCAGACCAAGACCGCTTACGGATCCCCACCTTTATCAATACTTCATATATACTCGCAATATTCAGATTGCTTTTATCATATTCTTGCTTGTTCTTCGATTGCTTGCAGGAATAGACCTTCGTGGTCAGGTTGATTGTGCTCCAGCGTGGTCAATAACCTTTCGGAGTTGGTTTAGCGATTGCTAAGGCGCAACGTCGTGCACGTTTGTAGTCGGATCGTCAAAGTCATCTTCACTAAATCGATAGTTATCATCTCATCGAAAGATCGGGACACCCCCGCCTCTATCAAGCGGTATCAGTTTTCAGGTTGCTCGGTGAGAATTTCCAGTTTTCCTAGATTAGATTTATTTTCTTACCTATTGTCCAAGAAAAAGCCACAAAAAAGAGTTAGATCTATTCATCCTTGGTCCAAGCCAGTCTGAGCCTTTGCAATTTTCTTTTCATTGCTTGCATAGTTGAATTATCGGTTGCATCGTCGTGTCGAGTTGCTGGTCTTAGTGTCTAGTTCGTTTAGAGTTTCGAGTTCTGTTCACATTAGTCACGCCACCGCTGCATCATTATCTCTTTCGCTGTCCACCACCCATCCATCAATTTCCACCACGTGCTACCCATCATTCATTGTCATAATAATAGTTGAGATCGTTCACATCTTCACTTGATCGAATCTGCATCTTATCTAGTTTGTTTTGGAAAGAGGGAGAAAAAAAGAGAGAAAAAAAACAAGAGAAAAAAAGGAGAAAAAAAAGTCAGAGAAAAAGAGAGAGAAGAAAAAGAAAAAAAAAGCGTGAGAAAAAAAAAGAGAGAAGAAAAAAAATCGGATCTATCTAGAATCAATCTCGTACCTGAATTCGGATTGGAATCTGTTTTGCGCACTGTTCAGTAAAACAGGTGTATCTTCCTCATACGAAGTCCATTTTGGCTCCGTGAGTACTCAAATTGAAGCTAGCGACGAGCCGCATCTAAATAGTTGCAGAAGCATGTTCAATATTTGACACCTCAAAATCGGCTTCTAAATAGGTCTTTTTGCCCTCTGAAGTTCGTGAACACAGCTTGTTCCAATTTTTCAGGCCAGTTTTAGAATTCTTTGACTCCTCATATCAACTCGGAATTGAGTGATTCTTTTTGCATTGGAAAGCTTGAGTTAGTAGCATTCTTTGAAAGAATTTATCAGAAAATTGGCTCAAACTTTTCAAGAGGAAACTTGGAGAGAGAGTTGTTGTATATCCTGTTTGGCAGTTGTTTTTCATCATTATCTTTACTGCCGTTGTGATCTTCACTTATATCTTGCTGTCCAGAGCTACTTAGTATCCTTCATTGATGCTAGTTGTGCTACGCCGTGACCTCATTAGTGTTCTAGGCTCGCGTCTCTAGTCCGGTCTAGCCTAGGACCAGCACAGTACCGTCGTTGAGCGTTTATTCAACATTGCATCTTTGAATTGATTATTGCTAATCTTTTGCTACCATATATAGCCAACCCAGCTCCACATATTTCTACACCGTGTATACGTACGCTTCCCTGGCAATCGCTTTACTCAATATTCGGAGTTACTTGACACCGCTGGTTGTCGATCACCGCCTGCTGCATGGTAAGAACTTGTAAGACATTGATATTTGCTTTACTGTGAGCGTTTTACCACCACATCCTAGTAGTTATAGGAACATTATTTTTGGGTTTTGTTTCTTGTTCTACTAATCATGACAGGATCCAGAGTCAATTCATGGGCTTTGTCGATCGCGGGAGACGTGCCACCACCTTTGCAAATACCACAACCGTCACGAGAGGTGCACGAACATCCAAATGCACATGATCAGGTTAATGTATCTATACCACCATTTAATGGCCGTTTTAAACCTGCTTTATATATTGAATGGGAGTTCGACATAAAAAATATATTTGCTTCCCATAATTTCAATGAACATAAAAAGGTTAAGGTTGCGGTTGGTTCTTTCACTGGTTATGCTTTGGTTTGGTGGAGTGAATATTGTCGGTTACACCCTGATTGATGAGGACATCAATACAATTGTTACACCCACAGCCCCTGCTGCTATACATACTGGACCAATTACTAGAGCTCGTGCACGCCAACTAAATTACCAGGTACTTTCGTTTCTTGGTAATGATTCTAATGTTCATGAGAATATGATGCTGCCTAAATTGGATACATTTGTTTTGCTTACAAATGAAGGGCCTAGCTTGGAGAAGGATGAACATTGGAGCAAGAACAAGCATGGAGATGATGGCATGCGCAAGGGGAACAAGAACGGAGTTACAAGTGATGATTTCAGGACTTTGAAGCCACCATAATGGGTGCATGAAGCCTTGGACGAAATATACAAGATGCCACTTCCTAAATTTTGTCCCGAGGCTATTTTAGGTGCTGCGTCACCTTATTATTGGGCCAGGCCCATGTAATTTCGAAATACATAAGTATAGGCTATTTTTAGAGTCCGTATGTGTGGGGAAACAAGAGATAGGGTTGATTTCGGACCCCTCCACCAAGGGCCACGAAATTCCCCCCTCTTCCTCCATATATACAGCCCTTAGGGCATCGTTTAGACTTTGGGATATGTTTAGTTAAAAGTTAGCCATTGCAACTTTGTGTACTTCGTTTGTGTCCAACGACCAGACCAAGACCGCTTCCGGATCCCCACCATTATCAATACCTCATATATATTTGCAATATTCAGATTGCTTTATCATATTCTTGCTTGTTCTTCGATTGCTTGCAGGAATAGACCTTCGTGGTCAGGCTGACCGTGCTTCCGGCATCGTCAGTAACCTCAGGAGATTGGTTTAGCGGTTGCTAAGGCGCAACATCGTGCACGTTTGTAGTCGGATCGTCAAAGTCATCTCCACCAAATCGATAGTTATCATCTCATCGAAAGATCGGGACACCCCCGCCTCTATCAAGTGGTATCAGTTTTCAGGTTGCTCGGTGAGAATTTCTAGTTTTCCTAGATTAGATTTATTTTCTTACCTATTGTCCAAGAAAAATCCACAAAAAAGAGTTAGATCTATTCATCCTTTGTCCAAGCCAGTCTGAGCCTTTGCAATTTTCTTTTCATTGCTTGCATAGTTGAATTATCGGTTGCATCGTCGTGTCGAGTTGCTGGTCTTAGTGTCTAGGTCGTTTAGAGTTTCGAGTTCTGTTCACATTACTCACGCCACCGCTGCATCATTATCTCTTCCACTGTCCACCACCCACTGCAGAAAAGTTAGTTCGCCCCAATGCTTGTCGATCCTGCACTTCACGTTCAGCTTTACAAGCAAGATGGAATAAACGAGTGATATTAGTATACTCCTTATAGTCTAGAATGGTCTGAATCTCTCTATTTAATCCACCCAGAAAACGTGCAAGCATAGCTTCATTCTCCTCAACAATACCACATCTAATCATGCCAGTTTGTAATTCCTTATAATATTCTTCTACAGAATTTTTCCCTTGTCTTAAACGCTGCAATTTTTGAAGCAATTCACGTTGATAATATGGTGGAACCCAACGCGTACGCATAGCAGTTTTCAAAGCAGCCCAAGTAGTTGGAATAGGATATAATCTACAATGTTCAGACCACCATACACATGCAAAACTAGTGAAAGCACAAACGGCAGCAGCAACTCGTCTCTCCTCAGGATATTGTAAACATGTAAATCGTTGTTCAGTTTCTAACTCCCAAGTAAGATATATATCAGGAACATATCTACCCTGAAATGGTGGAATATTCAATTTCAGTTTAGGAATATGGACATCATCTCGTACCTGAGGTGGTGGTGCAGGCCTACCATTACGAATATATACCTGAGGTCGACCTGCTGGTGATGGTACAGGTGGCTGCACGTAGTGTTGATTTTGATCAACCTCATCCTCATAATCTCCCACATAATCATCCTCCTCCGCATCAGCAGGAGGAGCCACAGAAGTATCAACAGCAGCACCAACAGTTTGGCCAAACGCAAGAGGAACACGGCTTGCTCGGCGAAGGTCTGCTTCGCGACGTGGAGGTAGTCGTTGTTGTTGTTGTTGGAGAGGTGCGTTAGGTGCAGCGGGTGGTGGTGGTGGAAGACGCGCGAGCAATTCATTAAACTTGTTATCGAGCTTTGTTTCGAACGTCTTCTCAAGGCCAGTGATCTTCTTCATGGCCTCTTCAAAATTGTTCAGCACATCTTGCACCTGTTCAGTCATCATTTGCTGAAACTTATCATGAAGCTCCTTGTTCGATAAATTCTCCCAGTCAATCTCGTCGGCTTGTGATCCTGGCATGGTTAGCAGCAATAGAAACACACAAGAATATGATCCTACAGACTACGAACAAGTGGTGGTGGTGGGTGTCACAAATCCGTCAAGCAAATCTCAAATTCTTACCAGTTCTTACCCAGCAGCAGGCGGTGATCGGCAACCGTTGTAGTCAAAAACTCTCAAAGCTTGGATAGAGCGATTACCAGGGAGAGTCAAACGCACGACGTAGATGTATGTGGAGCTGGGAAGGCTTATAATATGGTAGCAAAAAGGGTCAGCAATAATCAATTCAGAGATGCAAAGTTGAATAAACGCTCAACGATGGTACTGTGCTGGTCCTAGGCTAGACTGTGCTAGAAAAAGGATGATACATCACGTATGTGTGTTGATTGTAGAGGCATTAATAATATTACTATTCGTTATCGTCATCCTATTCCTAGGCTAGATGATATGCTTGATGAATTGAGTGGCTCTACAATATTCTCCAAAGTTGATTTGCGTAGTGGATACCATCAAATTCGTATGAAATTGGGAGATGAATGGAAAACAGCATTTAAAACTAAGTTTGGATTATATGAGTGGTTAGTCATGCCTTTTGGGTTAACTAATGCGCCTAGTACTTTCATGAGACTAATGAACGAAGTTTTACGTGCTTTCATTGGACGATTTGTGGTAGTCTATTTTGATGATATACTGATTTATAGCAGATCTTTGGAAGAACATTTGGAACATTTACGTGCTGTTTTTATTGCTCTACGTGATGCACGTTTGTTTGGTAACCTTGGGAAGTGCACCTTTTGCACCGACCGAGTATCTTTTCTTGGCTATGTTGTTACTCCCCGGGGAATTGAAGTTGACAAAGCCAAGATTGAAGCTATTGAGAGTTGGCCGCAGCCCAAAACGGTCACACAGGTGAGGAGTTTTCTTGGCCTCGCTGGATTCTATAGGCGTTTTGTGAGAGATTTCAGCACCATTGCTGCACCTCTCAACGAGCTTACAAAGAAGGATGTGCCTTTTGTTTGGGGTACCGCACAGGAAGAAGCCTTCAAGGTATTGAAAGATAAGTTGACACATGCTCCTTTACTCCAACTTCCTGATTTTAATAAGACTTTTGAGCTTGAATGTGATGCTAGTGGAATTGGATTAGGAGGTGTGTTATTACAAGATGGCAAACCTGTTGCATACTTTTCTGAAAAATTGAGTGGGCCTAGTCTGAATTATTCTACTTATGATAAAGAATTATATGCTCTTGTTCGGACTTTAGAAACATGGCAACATTATTTATGGCCCAAAGAATTTGTTATACATTCTGATCATGAATCTTTGAAACATATTAAAAGTCAAGCTAAACTGAATCGTAGACATGTTAAATGGGTTGAATTCATTGAGACTTTCCCTTATGTCATTAAACACAAGAAGGGAAAAGAAAATGTTATTGCTGATGCATTGTCTCGTCGCTATACTATGCTTTCACAACTTGACTTCAAAATATTTGGTTTGGAGACCATCAAAGATCAATATGTGCATGATGCTGATTTTAAAGATGTAGTGCAGAATTGTAAAGAAGGAAGAATGTTGAACAAGTTTGTCGTTAACGATGGATTTGTGTTTCGTGCTAACAAGCTATGCATTCCAGCTAGCTCCGTTCGTCTTTTGTTGTTGCAGGAGGCGCATGGAGGAGGATTAATGGGACACTTTGGCGTGAAGAAGACGGAGGACGTACTTGCTACACATTTCTTTTGGCCAAAGATGAGACGGGATGTCGAGCGTTTTATTGCTCGATGCACTACATGTCAAAAAGCTAAGTCACGACTCAATCCTCATGGTTTATATATGCCTTTGCCTGTACCTAGTGTTCCTTGGGAGGATATATCTATGGACTTTGTTTTAGGTTTACCTCGAACAAAGAAGGGGAGGGATAGCATATTTGTTGTCGTGGATAGATTCTCGAAAATGGCACACTTTATACCATGTCATAAAAGCGATGATGCTGTTAATGTTGCTGATTTGTTCTTTCGTGAAATTATTCGCTTGCATGGTGTGCCAAATACTATTGTTTCAGATCGTGATACTAAATTTCTTAGCCACTTTTGGAGATGTTTATGGGCTAAGTTGGGGACTAAACTGCTTTTTAGTACTACTTGTCACCCCCAAACTGATGGACAAACTGAAGTAGTCAATAGAATGTTGTCTACTATGCTTAGGGCTGTTTTGAAGAATAATAAGAACATGTGGGAGGAATGCTTGCCTCATATTGAATTTGCTTATAATCGTTCATTGCATTCTACTACTAAGATGTGCCCTTTTGAAGTTGTGTATGGTTTCCTACCTCGTGCACCTATTGATTTGTTGCCTCTTCCATCTTCGGAGAAGGTTAATTTTGATGCTAAACAACGTGCTGAATTGATTTTAAAAATGCATGAGTTAACTAAGGAAAACATTGAGCGCATGAATGCTAAATATAAACTTGCTGGAGATAAGGGTAGAAAACATGTTGTGTTTGCACCTGGAGATCTTGTTTGGTTACATTTGCGTAAGGATAGATTTCCTGATTTGCGCAAATCAAAGTTAATGCCACGTGCTGATGGTCCCTTTAAGGTGTTAGAGAAAATAAATGATAATGCATATAAACTTGAGCTGCCCCAAACAAAAGGCACATCCTTCTTTGTAAGCTCGTTGAGAGGTGCAGCAATGGTGCTGAAATCTCTCACAAAACGCCTATAGAATCCAGCGAGGCCAAGAAAACTCCTCACTTGTGTGACCGTTTTGGGCTGCGGCCAACTCTCAATAGCTTCAATCTTGGCTTTGTCAACTTCAATTCCCTGTGGAGTAACAACATAGCCAAGAAAAGATACTCGGTCGGTGCAAAAGGTGCACTTCCCAAGGTTACCAAACAAACGTGCATCACGTAGAGCAATAAAAACAGCACGTAAATGTTCCAAATGTTCTTCCAAAGATCTGCTATAAATCAGTATGTCATCAAAGTAAACTACCACAAATCGTCCAATGAAAGCACGTAAAACTTCGTTCATTAATCTCATGAAAGTACTAGGTGCATTAGTTAACCCAAAAGGCATGACTAACCACTCATATAATCCAAACTTAGTTCTAAATGCTGTTTTCCATTCATCTCCCAATTTCATACGAATTTGATGGTAGCCACTACGCAAATCAACTTTGGAGAATATTGTAGAGCCACTCAATTCATCAAGCATATCATCTAGCCTAGGAATAGGATGACGATAACGAATAGTAATATTATTAATGCCTCTACAATCAACACACATACGTGATGTACCATCCTTTTTCGGCACTAGAATAATAGGAACAGCACAAGGACTAAGGGATTCGCGTATATAACCTTTGTCGAGAAGCTCTTGTACTTGACGCATAATCTCCTTCGTCTCCTCTGGATTGGTACGGTATGGTGCATGGTTTGGCAGTGAAGCACCGGGAATTAAGTCAATCTGATGCTCAATCCCTCGAATAGGCGGTAATCCCGGTGGCACGTCTTGTGGAAAAACGTCAATGAACTCCTGCAAAATGTTAGTGACAGCAGGAGGCAAAGAGGAAGGCACGTCCTCGAATGAAAATAATGCCTCTTTGCACACAAAAGCATAGCAAACAGATTTGCTGAAATCTAGCTCATCAATATCAGATTTGGTGGCAAATAAACATGCACTTTTCAATTTAATTTCAGAAGCAACACTAGATGGTCTATTATTAGGCTTCATTTGTTGCTCAAATTCTTTTGCCACAATCTGATTTTCACTCTTATTCTTCTCCTGTTGTGCTTTATTAGCTCTATTAATATCATCTTTCAAAATGGAATCAGGAGTCATAGGAAGCAAAGTAATATTTTTATCCTTATGAACAAGAGTATAGTGATTGTTTCTACCATGGTGTACAGAATTTTTATCAAATTGCCATGGTCTACCAAGTAATAAGGAACATGCTTGCATAGGTACCACATCACAATCAACATAATCAGCATATGTAGAGATACTAAAATGCACACGAACAGTACGTGTTACCTTAACCTTGCCGCTGTTGTTGAACCATTGGATGTAGTAAGGATGTGGATGTGGTCTTGTGGTGAGAGAAAGCTTCTCCACCATCTCCATGCTAGCCAAGTTGTTGCAGCTCCCTCCGTCTATTATGACGCGCACAGTATGTTCCTTCACAACTTCCTTGGTATGGAACAAATTGTGCCTCTGATTTTGCTCAGCTTGTGTGACCTGCACACTCAAAACACGTTGAGCAACTAAACATTCATACCTGTCAGCGTCTTCAGGAGCCATGTATTGTGTCTCATGATCAGAATCATCTCCACCATGTTCTTCACGTGTAATAAGAGCCAAAGTCTCCTCATCATAGTCACTAGCGGACTCATATCCACCATCCGCGGTAGCAATCATCACACGCGGAGATTTGCATTCTCTCGCATAATGACCTCCTCCCTTACAACGACGACAAATAATATCACTTGTGTGCCCTGTTGATGCCATGGAAGAAGAAGAACTCCGTGCAGGCCCAGCAGGTGCGCTCTTGGCAGATAATGGTGGTTGTGCCTGTTTTCTTGTATCACGACTGGAGGAGGCACCTAATTGAGGTGCTGGTGCAGTTGAAGTAGAAGATGCACGCGGTGTCCATGATGAAGGTCGGCCTGTAGAAAAGTTAGTTCGCGCCAATGCTTGTCGATCCTGCACTTCACGTTCAGCTTTACAAGCAAGATGGAATAAACGAGTGATATTAGTATACTCCTTATAGTCTAGAATGGTCTGAATCTCTCTATTTAATCCACCCAGAAAACGTGCAAGCATAGCTTCATTCTCCTCAACAATACCACATCTAATCATGCCAGTTTGTAATTCCTGATAATATTCTTCTACAGAATTTTTCCCTTGTCTTAAACGCTGCAATTTTTGAAGCAATTCACGTTGATAATATGGTGGAACCCAACGCGTACGCATAGCAGTTTTCAAAGCAGCCCAAGTAGTTGGAATAGGATATCATCTACAATGTTCAGACCACCATACACATGCAAAACTAGTGAAAGCACAAACGGCAGCAGCAACTCGTCTCTCCTCAGGATATTGTAAACATGTAAATCGTTGTTCAGTTTCTAACTCCCAAGTAAGATATATATCAGGAACATATCTACCCTCAAATGGTGGAATATTCAATTTCAGTTTAGGAATATGGACATCATCTCGTACCTGAGGTGGTGGTGCAGGCCTACCATTACGAATATATACCTGAGGTCGACCTGCTGGTGGTGGTACAGGTGGCTGCACGTAGTGTTGATTTTGATCAACCTCATCCTCATAGTCTCCCACATAATCATCCTCCTCCGCATCAGCAGCAGGAGCCACAGAAGTATCAACAGCAGCACCAACAGTTTGGCCAAACGCAAGAGGAACACGACTTGCTCGGCGGAGGTCTGCTTCGCGACGTGGAGGTAGTCGTTGTTGTCGTTGTTGTTGGAGAGGTGCGTTAGCTGCAGCGGGTGGTGGTGGTGGAAGACGCGCGAGCAATTCATTAAACTTGTTATCGAGCTTTGTTTCGAACGTCTTCTCAAAGCCAGTGATCTTCTCCATGGCCTCTTCAAAATTGTTCAGCACATCTTGCACCTGTTCAGTCATCATTTGCTGAAACTTATCATGAAGCTCCTTGTTCGATAAATTCTCCCAGTCAATCTCGTCGGCTTGTGATCCTGGCATGGTTAGCTGATGAGGACATCAATACAATTGTTACACCCACAGCCCCTGCTGCTATACATACTGGACCAATTACTAGAGCTCGTGCACGCCAACTAAATTACCAGGTACTTTCGTTTCTTGGTAATGATTCTAATGTTCATGAGAATATGATGCTGCCTAAATTGGATACATTTGTTTTGCTTACAAATGAAGGGCCTAGCTTGGAGAAGGATGAACATTGGAGCAAGAACAAGCATGGAGATGATGGCATGCGCAAGGGGAACAAGAACGGAGTTACAAGTGATGATTTCAGGACTTTGAAGCCACCATAATGGGTGCATGAAGCCTTGGACGAAATATACAAGATGCCACTTCCTAAATTTTGTCCCGAGGCTATTTTAGGTGCTGCGTCACCTTATTATTGGGCCAGGCCCATGTAATTTCGAAATACATAAGTATAGGCTATTTTTAGAGTCCGTATGTGTGGGGAAACAAGAGATAGGGTTGATTTCGGACCCCTCCACCAAGGGCCACGAAATTCCCCCCTCTTCCTCCATATATACAACCCTTAGGGCATCGTTTAGACTTTGGGATATGTTTAGTTAAAAGTTAGCCATTGCAACTTTGTGTACTTCGTTTGTGTCCAACGACCAGACCAAGACCGCTTCCGGATCCCCACCATTATCAATACCTCATATATATTTGCAATATTCAGATTGCTTTATCATATTCTTGCTTGTTCTTCGATTGCTTGCAGGAATAGACCTTCGTGGTCAGGCTGACCGTGCTTCCGGCATCGTCAGTAACCTCAGGAGATTGGTTTAGCGGTTGCTAAGGCGCAACGTCGTGCACGTTTGTAGTCGGATCGTCAAAGTCATCTCCACCAAATCGATAGTTATCATCTCATCGAAAGATCGGGACACCCCCGCCTCTATCACTGATTATATACCTACTACTTGGGATAATTTGAAACTTGCCATGCGACATACTTTCGTCCCTGCTTATTATACTCGTGACATGATTAAGAAGTTGCAACACTTAAAACAAGGTAGTGAAACTGTAACAAAATATTATGATGATTTACAAACTACCTTGGTGCATTCCTTTTTAGAAGAAAGTGAAGATGATTTTATGGATAGATTTTGGGGAGGATTAAACAGTGATATTCAAGAGATACTAATTCATGAAGAGTGTTATCCTATGGACCATTTGTTTCATCTTGCTTGCAAAGCTGAACAGGAAATAAAACGACGTGTTGGCCACGAGGAGAACAAGCGCACGGTGCACATTCCAAGAGTTGATATGATTGTTCCTTCAACTACTAGGCATACTATGACAACCACATCCGTTGTTGTCAGGACTACATCACCTCCACCATGTGACACATCGCCCCCGAGAGTGGCTACATCATTTGAGTTGATCATAAGAGGTAATGACAAAGGTACTGATCTTCCATCTCTACATGAGAATGATGAATGCCTTGTCAATTTGAATGCACCATCTGATGAGCTACCCACTACTTTGATCACACCACCTATTTTAGAGGACTACGTTGATAATTTGACTTTGCCATGTGATCAAACAACTGAAATACCAACAATTTTGAGTGCACCCATTGAATTAACTATTGATGCAAAAGAACCAATGTTTAATCATTTTGATATGACCTCTAATATTGGTGATGATTCTGTGTTGAATGACTTATTGCATGTTTGCTTATTTAAGCATGTTGTAGCATGTAAATTTGATGCAAGTAAGGTTTATTCACCAATGTTGGGATGGTTTAATGATGAACATTGTCAATCCTTTGAAATGAATAAGAGCTTCACTTATATGTGCAAACTGAGTTGCAATATTTTCATGCCTTCTACTTCTTGTGCTAATTTTTTGGCTTTAGATTTTATGAACTATGCAAGTTACTCATCTATTCATGTGTCATATATGCAAAAATCAAGGGAAGTAAAAATGGATGACATATACATATACAACATGTACACCTTGTCTCTTTTGTTAGCCACATTTCAGATTAAGCAACGCCGAGGACGGCTTTATTTTCAAGAAGGGGAGGATGATGAGGACATGACTACCTTGGATATGAACAAAAAGATTGCATATATGCATATTTGTCAGGTGATTTCTAGTGCAAACTATTCAATAATCTATTTGTGTTAT
>NW_021298308.1:34534-52324 GCF_002162155.2 Triticum dicoccoides
GAAGATAAGGAAGAAAGAGATGTTTATTTGCTGTCCAAAAAGTTCTCTCACGTCACTTTTGGCCCAAGAGAAGATAGAGTCCAAGTCTCTCACGTTCTGGATTCAGATTCGGACTGCACAGACATACCTGACTCAAAACGCACACAAGTTTTTCATACGGACTCCGAATTGGGTGATTCTTTTTTTGTTGGAAACTAGATTTCGTTCACTTTCCAACCCAATTGGAATCACCTTCAAATTCGTCCGGAGCGTTGAGTTGTGGACGAAACAATCTGATGCTGCAGCAGAATCCGAGTCAAACTACAAGTCCAAAGGTGTTACATCACCTCCACTTGGGCCCATTGGCCTTGTACGACCTAGATTTAGTTTTAGGCTGCCTTGGGACGTCCTCCCACCTCCTTGGCCGCCACCCCTTGCTCCTATATAAGTAGATCCATCTAGTAGCTTTTCGTTGGGATTTGTTTATTTAAAAGTTAGCCATTGCAACTTCGTGTACTTCGTTTGTGTCCAACGACCAGACCAAGACCGCTTACGGATCCCCACCTTTATCAATACTTCATATATACTCGCAATATTCAGATTGCTTTTATCATATTCTTGCTTGTTCTTCGATTGCTTGCAGGAATAGACCTTCGTGGTCAGGTTGATTGTGCTCCAGCGTGGTCAATAACCTTTCGGAGTTGGTTTAGCAATTGCTAAGGTGCAACGTCGTGCACGTTTGTAGTCGGATCGTCAAAGTCATCTTCACCAAATCGATAGTTATCATCTCATCGAAAGATCGGGACACCCCCGCCTCTATCAACAGGCAAAGGCATATATAAACCATGAGGATTGAGTCGTGACTTAGCTTTTTGACATGTAGTGCAGCGAGCAATAAAACGCTCAATATCCCGTCTCATCTTTGGCCAAAAGAAATGTGTAGCAAGTACGTCCTCCGTCTTCTTCACGCCAAAGTGTCCCATTAATCCTCCTCCATGCGCCTCCTGCAACAACAAAAGACGAACGGAGCTAGCTGGAATGCATAGCTTGTTAGCACGAAACACAAATCCATCGTTAACAACAAACTTGTTCCACATTCTTCCTTCTTCACAATTCTGCATTACATCTTTAAAATCAGCATCATGCACATATTGATCTTTGATGGTCTCCAAACAAAATATTTTGAAGTCAAGTTGTGAAAGCATAGTATAGCGACGAGACAATGCATCAGCAATAACATTTTCTTTTCCCTTCTTGTGTTTAATGACATAAGGGAAAGTCTCAATGAATTCAACCCATTTAGCATGTCTACGATTCAGTTTAGCTCGACTTTTAATATGTTTCAAAGATTCATGATCAGAATGTATAACAAATTCTTTGGGCCATAAATAATGTTGCCATGTTTCTAAAGTCCGAACAAGAGCATATAATTCTTTATCATAAGTAGAATAATTCAGACTAGGCCCACTCAATTTTTAAGAAAAGTATGCAACAGGTTTTCCATCTTGTAATAACACACCTCCTAATCCAATTCCACTAGCATCACATTCAAGCTCAAAAGTCTTATTAAAATCAGGAAGTTGGAGTAAAGGAGCATGTGTCAACTTATCTTTCAATACCGTGAAGGCTTCTTCCTGTGTGGTACCCCAAAGAAAAGGCACATCTTTCTTTGTAAGCTCATGGAGAGGTGCAGCAATGGTGCTGAAATCTCTCACAAAATGCCTATAGAATCCAGCGAGGCCAAGAAAACTCCTCACTTGTGTGACCGTTTTGGGCTGCGGCCAACTCTCAGTAGCTTCAATCTTGGCTTCATCAACTTCAATTCCCTGTGGAGTAACAACATAGCCAAGAAAAGATACTCGGTCGGTGCAAAAGGTGCACTTCCCAAGGTTACCAAACAAACGTGCATCACGTAGAGCAATAAAAACAGCACGTAAATGTTCCAAATGTTCTTCCAAAGATCTGCTATAAATCAATATGTCATCAAAGTAAACTACCACAAATCGTCCAATGAAAGCACGTAAAACTTCGTTCATTAATCTCATGAAAGTACTAGGTGCATTAGTTAACCCAAAAGGCATGACTAACCACTCATATAATCCAAACTTAGTTTTAAATGCTGTTTTCCATTCACCTCCCAATTTCATACGAATTTGATGGTAGCCACTACGCAAATCAACTTTGGAGAATATTGTAGAGCCACTCAATTCATCAAGCATATCATCTAGCCTAGGAATAGGATGACGATAACGAATAGTAATATTATTAATGCCTCTACAATCAACACACATACGTGATGTACCATCCTTTTTCGGCACTAGAATAATAGGAACAGCACAAGGACTAAGGGATTCGCGTATATAACCTTTGTCGAGAAGCTCTTGTACTTGACGCATAATCTCCTTCGTCTCCTCTGGATTGGTACGGTATGGTGCACGGTTTGGCAGTGAAGCACCGGGAATTAAGTCAATCTGATGCTCAATCCCTCGAATAGGCGGTAATCCCGGTGGCACGTCTTGTGGAAAAGCGTCAGCGAACTCCTGCAAAATGTTAGTGACAGTAGGAGGCAAAGAGGAAGGCACGTCCTCGAATGAAAATAATGCCTCTTTGCACACAAAAACATAGCAAACAGATTTGCTGAAATCTAGCTCATCAATATCAGATTTGGTGGCAAATAAACATGCACTTTTCAATTTAATTTCAGAAGCAACACTAGATGGTTTATTATTAGGCTTCATTTGTTGCTCAAATTCTTTTGCCACAATCTGATTTTCACTCTTATTCTTCTCCTGTTGTGCTTTATTAGCTCTATTAATATCATCTTTCAAAATGGAATCAGGAGTCATAGGAAGCAAAGTAATATTTTTATCCTTATGAACAAGAGTATAGTGATTGTTTCTACCATGGTGTACAGAATTTTTATCAAATTGCCATGGTCTACCAAGTAATAAGGAACATGCTTGCATAGGTACCACATCACAATCAACATAATCAGCATATGTAGAGATACTAAAATGCACACGAAAAGTACGTGTTACCTTAACCTTGACGCTGTTGTTGAACCATTGGATGTAGTAAGGATGTGGATGTGGTCTTGTGGTGAGAGCAAGCTTCTCCACCATCTCCATGCTAGCCAAGTTGTTGCAGCTCCCTCCGTCTATGATGACGCGCACAGAACGTTCCTTCACAACTCCCTTGGTATGGAACAAATTGTGCCTCTGATTTTGCTCAGCTTGTGTGACCTGCACACTCAAAACACGTTGAGCAACTAAACATTCATACCTGTCAGCGTCTTCAGGAGCCATGTATTGTGTCTCATGATCAGAATCATCTCCACCATGTTCTTCACGTGTAATAAGAGCCAAAGTCTCCTCATCATAGTCACTAGCGGACTCATATCCACCATCCGCGGTAGCAATCATCACACGCGGAGATTTGCATTCTCTCGCATAATGACCTCCTCCCTTACAACGACGACAAATAATATCACTTGTGTGCCCTGTTGATGCCATGGAAGAAGAAGAACTCCGTGCAGGCCCAGCAGGTGCGCTCTTGGCAGATAATGGTGGTTGTGCCTGTTTTCTTGTATCACGACTGGAGGAGGCACCTAATTGAGGTGCTGGTGCAGTTGAAGTAGAAGATGCACGCGGTGTCCATGATGAAGGCCGGCCTGCAGAAAACTTAGTTCGTGCCAATGCTTGTCGATCCTGCACTTCACGTTCAGCTTTACAAGCAAGATGGAATAAACGAGTGATATTAGTATACTCCTTATAGTCTAGAATGGTCTGAATCTCTCTATTTAATCCACCCAGAAAACGTGCAAGCATAGCTTCATTCTCCTCAACAATACCACATCTAATCATGCCAGTTTGTAATTCCTGATAATATTCTTCTACAGAATTTTTCCCTTGTCTTAAACGCTGCAATTTTTGAAGCAATTCACGTTGATAATATGGTGGAACCCAACGCGTACGCATAGCAGTTTTCAAAGCAGCCCAAGTAGTTGGAATAGGATATAATCTACAATGTTCAGACCACCATACACATGCAAAACTAGTGAAAGCACAAATAGCAGCAGCAACTCGTCTCTCCTCAGGATATTGTAAACATGTAAATCGTTGTTCAGTTTCTAACTCCCAAGTAAGATATATATCAGGAACATATCTACCCTCAAATGGTGGAATATTCAATTTCAGTTTAGGAATATGGACATCATCTCGTACCTGAGGTGGTGGTGCAGGCCTACCATGACGAATATATACGTGAGGTCGACCTGGTGGTGGTGGTGCTGGTGGCTGCACGTAGTTCGGATTTTGATCAACCTCATCCTCATAATCTCCCACATAATCATCATCCTCCTGGGTACCAGCAGCAGCAGTAGCAGGAGCCAAAGAAGCACCAACAGCAGTAGCAGCGGCACCAGAATTTTGTCCTCGCTCAATAGGAACACGTTGTGCTCGTCCATACTGATTCGGAAGGGGGCGTAGTTGTTGTTGTTGCAGAGGTGCGACAGGTGCAGCCGGTGGTGGAAGACGCGCAAGTAGTTCATTAAATCTGTTATCGAGCTTTGTTTCGAACGTCTTCTCAAGGCCAGTAATCTTCTCCATAGCCTCTTCAAAATTGTTCAGCACATCTTGCACCTGTTCAGTCATCATTTGCTGAAACTTATCATGAAGCTCCTTGTTCGATAAGTTCTCCCAGTCAATCTCGTCGGCTTGTGATCCTGGCATGGTTAGCAGCAATAGAAACACACAAGAATATGATCCTACAGACTACTAAGAAGTGGTGGTGGTGTATCACAAATCCGTCAAGCAAATCTCAAATTCTTACCAGTTTTTACCCAGCAGCAGGCGGTGATCGGCAACCGTTGTAGTCAAAAACTCTCAAAGCTTGGATAGAGCGATTACCAGGGAGAGTCAAACACACGACGTAGATGTATGTGGAGCTGGGAAGGCTTATAGTATGGTAGCAAAAAGGGTCAGCAATAATCAATTCAGAGATGCAAAGTTGAATAAACGCTCAACGACGGTACTGTGCTGGTCCTAGGCTAGACTGTGCTAGAGACGCGAGCCTAGAACACCAACAAAATCACGGCGCGACACGTAAACAAGGGAAAAGCACACTCTGAATTTTTTTTCGCTCTTTTTTTTGCGCTGCTTTTTTTTGCGAAAAATCACTATAATGGCGAGTGTCTCAAAACTCTTCCTAGCTCAAACTGACAGGATGGGCACGAAATTTTTTCGACCAATTTTTTTTTTCGACTGCCCGGACCCAAAAGCTGGAAACGGGTCAAAAAAAACTTCCTATAATGGCACCTGCCTCAAAACACTCAGAAACACCTAAAAATAGGATAGCCAGAAATTTTTTCGAAAAATGCGTTTTCGAAAAATTTTGGGCCTAAACGGAGGGTGGCTACCCGACTCTTTTTTTTTCCGAAACCTACTCCGGCAAGGAAACACGAATCGGAAACTAGATGGATCTCGAAAACAAACCTAATAAGCAAGGAAATCGGATTGGTGGTGGATATATGGTGGTGGTATATGGCAGCGGTGGTGGTAGCGGTGGTAGTATATGGATATGGATCGGTGGTGGTATATGGACACGGATTGGTGGTGGTATATGGATACGGATTCGAGCGGTGGTGGTAGATGGCAGGGGCGATGATGATGGTGCGGCGGCGGCGTGACAACTTATGACCAGAACTCGAAACTCTAAAAGACTAGACTCTAAGACCAGCAACTAGAAACGACGATGCAACCACAAATTCAACAAAGCAAAACCCTAAAAAGATTATGCAAAGGCTCAGATTGGTTCGGATATGATGTACTAACCCTAATTTTTTTTGTGGCTTTTTCGTGGACTATAGGTATGAAGACAGACTCGATCTAAACTACGAAAAACTGTAAAATCTCACCGAGCAACCTAGAAATCTGATGCCACTTGATAGAGGCAAAGGTGTCCCGTCTTTCGATGAGATGATGGATATCGCTTTGGTGGAAGTCGACTTTGACGATCCGACTACGAACGTGCGAGGACGTCGCACCTTAGCGATCGCTAAACCAACTCCGAGAGGTTATTGACCACGCCGGAGCACGATCAACCTGACCACGAAGGTCTGTTTCCTGCGAGCAAACGAAGAACAAGCAAGAAACTAAGATTGCAATCTGGATATTGCGAATATAAGATGAAAGCTTTATTGATCAAGGTGGGGTTCTGTGACGCCTTTGTCTGGTCGTTGAACACAAACGAAGTACGCGAAGTTGCAGCTATGGCGAACTTTTAATCTAAACAAAACCCAAAGTCTAAACGATGCCCTAAGGGCTGTATATATGGAGGAAGAGGGGGGAATTTCGTGGCCCTTGGTGGAGGGGTCCGAAATCAACCCTATCTCTTGTTTCCCCACACATACGAACTCTAAAAATAGCCTATACTTATGTATTTCGAAATTACATGGGCCTGGCCCAATAATAAGGTGACACAGCACCTAAAATAGCCTCGGGACGAAATTTATGAAGTGGCATCTTGTATATTTCGTCCAAGGCTTCATGCACCCATTATGGTGGCTTCAAAGTCCTGAAATCATCACTTGTAACTCCGTTCTTGTTCCCCTTGCGCATGCCATCATCTCCATGCTTGTTCTTGCTCCAATGTTCATCCTTCTCCAAGATAGGCCCTTCATTTGTAAGCAAAACAAATGTATCCAATTTAGGCAGCATCATATTCTCATGAACATTAGAATCATTACCAAGAAACGAAAGTACCTGGTAATTTAGTTGGCGTGCGCGAGCTCTAGTAATTGGTCCAGTATGTATAGCAGCAGGGGCTGTGGGTGTAACAATTGTATTGATGTCCTCATCATCCTCCCCTTCTTGAAATGAAGTCGTCCTCGACGGAAGTTCATCTTCCTCACCCAAATAAGGCTTCAAATCTGCAATGTTAAAAGTGGGACTAACCCCAAAATCTGCAGGCAGCTCAAGTTTATATGCATTATCATTTATTTTCTCTAACACCTTAAAGGGACCATCAGCACGTGGCATTAACTTTGATTTGCGCAAATCAGGAAATCTATCCTTACGCAAATGTAACCAAACAAGATCTCCAGGTGCAAACACGACATGTTTTCTACCCTTATCTCCAGCAAGTTTATATTTAGCATTCATGCGCTCAATGTTTTCCTTAGTTAACTCATGCATTTTTAAAATCAATTCAGCACGTTGTTTAGCATCAAAATTAACCTTCTCCGAAGATGGAAGAGGCAACAAATCAATAGGTGCATGAGGTAGGAAACCATACACAACTTCAAAAGGGCACATCTTAGTAGTAGAATGCAATGAACGATTATAAGCAAATTGAATATGAGGCAAGCATTCCTCCCACATTTTCTTATTATTCTTCAAAACAGCCCTAAGCATAGTAGACAACATTCTATTGACTACTTCAGTTTGTCCATCAGTTTGGGGGTGACAAGTAGTACTAAAAAGCAGTTTAGTCCCCAACTTAGCCCATAAACATCTCCAAAAGTGGCTAAGAAATTTAGTATCACGATCTGAAACAATAGTATTTGGCACACCATGCAAGCGAATAATTTCACGAAAGAACAAATCAGCAACATTAACAGCATCATCGCTTTTATGACATGGTATAAAGTGTGCCATTTTCGAGAATCTATCCACGACAACAAATATGCTATCCCTCCCCTTCTTTGTTCGAGGTAAACCTAAAACAAAGTCCATAGATATATCCTCCCAAGGAACACTAGGTACAGGCAAAGGCATATATAAACCATGAGGATTGAGTCGTGACTTAGCTTTTTGACATGTAGTGCATCGAGCAATAAAACGCTCGACATCCCGTCTCATCTTTGGCCAAAAGAAATGTGTAGCAAGTACGTCCTCCGTCTTCTTCACGCCAAAGTGTCCCATTAATCCTCCTCCATGCGCCTCCTGCAACAACAAAAGACGAACGGAGCTAGCTGGAATGCATAGCTTGTTAGCACGAAACACAAATCCATCGTTAACGACAAACTTGTTCAACATTCTTCCTTCTTTACAATTCTGCACTACATCTTTAAAATCAGCATCATGCACATATTGATCTTTGATGGTCTCCAAACCAAATATTTTGAAGTCAAGTTGTGAAAGCATAGTATAGCGACGAGACAATGCATCAGCAATAACATTTTCTTTTCCCTTCTTGTGTTTAATGACATAAGGGAAAGTCTCAATGAATTCAACCCATTTAACATGTCTACGATTCAGTTTAGCTTGACTTTTAATATGTTTCAAAGATTCATGATCAGAATGTATAACAAATTCTTTGGGCCATAAATAATGTTGCCATGTTTCTAAAGTCCGAACAAGAGCATATAATTCTTTATCATAAGTAGAATAATTCAGACTAGGCCCACTCAATTTTTCAGAAAAGTATGCAACAGGTTTGCCATCTTGTAATAACACACCTCCTAATCCAATTCCACTAGCATCAAATTCAAGCTCAAAAGTCTTATTAAAATCAGGAAGTTGGAGTAAAGGAGCATGTGTCAACTTATCTTTCAATACCGTGAAGGCTTCTTCCTGTGCGGTACCCCAAACAAAAGGCACATCCTTCTTTGTAAGCTCGTTGAGAGGTGCAGCAATGGTGCTGAAATCTCTCACAAAACGCCTATAGAATCCAGCGAGGCCAAGAAAACTCCTCACTTGTGTGACCGTTTTGGGCTGCGGCCAACTCTCAATAGCTTCAATCTTGGCTTTGTCAACTTCAATTCCCTGTGGAGTAACAACATAGCCAAGAAAAGATACTCGGTCGGTGCAAAAGGTGCACTTCCCAAGGTTACCAAACAAACGTGCATCACGTAGAGCAATAAAAACAGCACGTAAATGTTCCAAATGTTCTTCCAAAGATCTGCTATAAGTCAGTATATCATCAAAATAGACTACCACAAATCGTCCAATGAAAGCACGTAAAACTTCGTTCATTAGTCTCATGAAAGTACTAGGCGCATTAGTTAACCCAAAAGGCATGACTAACCACTCATATAATCCAAACTTAGTTTTTGATAGAGGCGAGGGTCCCGATTTTTTGATGAGATGATGGATATCGCTTTGGTGGAAGTCGACTTTGACGATCCGACTACGAACGTGCGAGGACGTCGCGCCTTAGCAATCGCTAAACCAACTCCGAGAGGTTATTGACCACGCCGGAGCACGATCAACCTGACCACGAGGGTCTGTTTCCTGCGAGCAAACGAAGAACAAGCAAGAAACTAAGATTGCAATCTGGATATTGCGAATATAAGATGAAAGCTTTATTGATCAAGGTGGGGTTCTGTGACGCCTTTGTCTGGTCGTTGAACACAAACGAAGTACGCGAAGTTGCAGCTATGGCGAACTTTTAATCTAAACAAAACCCAAAGTCTAAACGATGCCCTAAGGGCTGTATATATGGAGGAAGAGGGGGGGAATTTCGTGGCCCTTGGTGGAGGGGTCCGAAATCAACCCTATCTCTTGTTTCCCCACACATACGAACTCTAAAAATAGCCTATACTTATGTATTTCGAAATTACATGGGCCTGGCCCAATAATAAGGTGACGCAGCACCTAAAATAGCCTCGGGACGAAATTTATGAAGTGGCATCTTGTATATTTCGTCCAAGGCTTCATGCACCCATTATGGTGGCTTCAAAGTCCTGAAATCATCACTTGTAACTCCGTTCTTGTTTCCCTTGCGCATGCCATCATCTCCATGCTTGTTCTTGCTCCAATGTTCATCCTTCTCCAAGCTAGGCCCTTCATTTGTAAGCAAAACAAATGTATCCAATTTAGGCAGCATCATATTCTCATGAACATTAGAATCATTACCAAGAAACGAAAGCACCTGGTAATTTAGTTGGCGTGCATGAGCTCTAGTAATTGGTCTAGTATGTATAGCAGCAGGGGCTGTGGGTGTAACAATTGTATTGATGTCCTCATCACCAGTTCATGCTCACCACCGCCGGTAGGTTCCTCCATCATTGCACCTCGGATTATGAGCGCGGCATCATCTCAAGGGTATGGTACATTGTCAACGTCCGTACCTACATCAGCTACATCTTTGCCACAAGGTAACAGTAAAGATATTGATGATATAACTTCACATGAGAAAGATGCATGCCTAGTTAACTTGAATGCGTCATGTATTGAGTTACTTGTTGATTTGAGCACACCACCTATTTTAGAGAGTGATCAAACAACTGAAATATCAACAATTTTGAGTGCACCCATTGAATTAACTGTTGATGCAAAAGAACTAATGTTTAATCATTTTGATATGGCCTCCAATCTTGGTGATGATTCTATGTCCAATGACTTATTGCATGTTTGCTTATTTAAGCATGTTGTAGCATGTAAATTTGATGCAAATAAGGTTTATTCACCAAAGTTGGGATGGTTTAAGGATGAACACTGCGAATCTTTTGAAATGAATAAGAGCTTCACTTATATGTGCAAACTGAGTTCTAATATTTTCATGCCTTCTACTTCTTGTGATAATTTTTTGGCTTTAGTTTTTATGAACTATGAAAGTTACTCATGTATACATGTGTCATACGTGCAAAAATCGAGGGAAGTTAAACTGGATGACATATACATAACAACATGTACACCTTGTCTCTTATGTTAGCCACATTTCAGATTAAGCAACGCCGAGGACGGCTTTGTTTTCAAAAAGGGGAGGATGATGAGGACATGAATACCTTGGATACGACCAAAAATATTGCATACATGCATATTTGTCAGGTGATTTCTAATGCAAACTATTCAATAATCTATTTATGTTATCCAGAACAAAAATACTTCACACACTTTTGTGTTTTGTCTAATTGCAGGTGTATGGGACATTTGTACAATCCACATATGAAGATAAGGAAAAAGGAGAAGTTTAGGTTGTGTTCAAAAAGTCCTCTCACGTCACTTTTGGGCCAAGAGAAGATGGAGTCCAAGTCTCTCACGTTCGGGATTTAGATTCGGACTGCACAGACATACCTAACTCAAAACGCCAACAACTTTTTCATACGGACTCCGAATTGGGTGATTCTTTTTTTGTTGGAAACTAGATTTCGTGCTCTTTCCAATCAAGTTGGATTCACCTTCAAATTCGTCCGGAGCGTTGAGTTACGGACGAAACAATCTGACATTGCAGCAGAATCCGAGTCAAACTACAAGCCCAAAGGTGTTGCATCACCTCCACTTGGGCCCATGAGCCTTGTACGACCTAGGGTTAGTTTTAGGCTGCCTTGGGACGTCCTCCCACCTCCTTGGCTGCCACCCCTTGCTCATATATAAGTAGGTCCATCTAATAGCTTTTTCCTTGGGATTTGTTTAGTTAAAAGTTAGCCATTGCAACTTCGTGTACTTCGTTTGTGTCCAACGACCAGACCAAGACCGCTTCCGGATCCCCACCATTATCAATACCTCATATATATTTGCAATATTCAGATTGCTTTATCATATTCTTGCTCGTTCTTTGATTGCTTGTAGGAATAGACCTTCGTGGTCAGGCTGACCGTGCTTCCGGCATCGTCAGTAACCTCAGGAGATTGGTTTAGCGATTGCTAAGGCGCAACGTCGTGCATGTTTGTAGTCGGATCGTCAAAGTCGTCTCCACCAAATCGATAGTTATCATCTCATCGAAAGATCGGGACACCCTCGCCTCTATCAGTGGCTCTACAATATTCTCCAAAGTTGATTTGCGTAGTGGATACCATCAAATTCATATGAAATTGGGAGATGAATGGAAAACGGCATTCAAAACTAAGTTTGGATTATATGAGTGGTTAGTCATGCCTTTTGGGTTAACTAATGCACCTAGTACTTTTATGAGATTAATGAACGAAGTTTTACGTGCTTTCATTGGACGATTTGTGGTAGTTTACTTTGATGACATATTGATTTATAGCAGATCTTTGGAAGAACATTTGGAACATTTACGTGCTGTTTTTATTGCTCTACGTGATGCACGTTTGTTTGGTAACCTTGGGATGTGCACCTTTTGCACCGACCGAGTATCTTTTTTTGGCTATGTTGTTACTCCACAGGGAATTGAAGTTGATAAAGCCAAGATTGAAGCTATTGAGAGTTGGCCGCAACCCAAAATGGTCACACAAGTGAGGAGTTTTCTTGGCCTCGCTGGATTATATAGGCGTTTTGTGAGAGATTTCAGCACCATTGCTGCACCTCTCAATGAGCTTACAAAGAAAGATGTGCCTTTTCTTTGGGGTACCGCACAGGAAGAAGCCTTCTCGGTATTGAAAGATAAGTTGACACATGCTCCTTTACTCCAAGTTCCTGATTTTAATAAGACTTTTGAGCTTGAATGTGATGCTAGTGGAATTGGATTAGGCGGTGTGTTATTACAAGATGGCAAACCTGTTGCATACTTTTCTAAAAAATTGAGTGGGCCTAGTCTGAATTATTCTACTTATGATAAAGAATTATATGCTCTTGTTCGGACTTTAGAAACATGGCAAAATTATTTATGGCCCAAAGAATTTGTTATACATTCTGATCATGAATCTTTGAAACATATTAAAAGTCAAGCTAAACTGAATCATAGACATGCTAAATGGGTTGAATTCATTGAGACTTTTCCTTATCTCATTAAACACAAGAAGGGAAAAGAAAATGTTATTGCTGATGCATTGTCTCGCCGCTATACTATGCTTTCACAACTTGACTTCAAAATATTTGGTTTGGAGACCATCAAAGATCAATATGTGCATGATGCTGATTTTAAAGATGTAATGCAGAATTGTAAAGAAGGAAGAATGTGGAACAAGTTCGTCGTTAACGATGGATTTGTGTTTCGTGCTAACAAGCTATGCATTCCAGCTAGCTCCGTTCGTCTTTTGTTGTTGCAGGAGGCGCATGGAGGAGGATTAATGGGACACTTTGGCGTGAAGAAGACGGAGGACGTACTTGCTACACATTTCTTTTGGCCAAAGATGAGACGGGATGTTGAGCGTTTTATTGCTCGGTGCACTACATGTCAAAAAGCTAAGTCACGACTCAATCCTCATGGTTTATATATGCCTTTGCCTGTACCTAGTGTTCCTTGGGAGGATATATCTATGGACTTTGTTTTAGGTTTACCTCGAACAAAGAAGGGGAGGGATAGCATATTTGTTGTCGTGGATAGATTCTCGAAAATGGCACACTTTATACCATGTCGTAAAAGCGATGATGCTGTTAATGTTGCTGATTTGTTCTTTCGTGAAATTATTCGCTTGCATGGTGTGCCAAATACTATTGTTTCAGATCGTGATACTAAATTTCTTAGCCACTTTTGGAGATGTTTATGGGCTAAGTTGGGGACTAAACTGCTTTTTAGTACTACTTGTCACCCCCAAACTGATGGACAAACTGAAGTAGTCAATAGAACGTTGTCTACTATGCTTAGGGCTGTTTTGAAGAATAATAAGAAAATGTGGGAGAAATGCTTGCCTCATATTGAATTTGCTTATAATCGTTCATTGCATTCTACTACTAAGATGTGCCCTTTTGAAGTTGTGTATGGTTTCCTACCTCGTGCACCTATTGATTTGTTGCCTCTTCCATCTTCGGAGAAGGTTAATTTTGATGCTAAACAACATGCTGAATTGATTTTAAAAATGCATGAGTTAACTAAGGAAAACATTGAGCGTATGAATGCTAAATATAAACTTGCTGGAGATAAGCGTAGAAAACATGTTGTGTTTGCACCTGGAGATCTTGTTTGGTTATATTTGCGTAAGGATAGATTTCCTGATTTGCACAAATCAAAGTTAATGCCACGTGCTGATGGTCCCTTTAACGTGTTAGAGAAAATAAATGATAATGCATATAAACTTGAACTGCCTGCAGATTTTGGGGTTAGTCCCACTTTTAACATTGCAGATTTGAAGCCTTATTTGGGTGAGGAAGATGAACTTCCGTCGAGGACGACTTTATTTCAAGAAGGGGAGGATGATGAGGACATCAATAGAATTGTTACACCCACAGCCCCTGCTGCTATAAATACTGGACCAATTACTAGAGCTCGCGCACGCCAACTAAATTACCAGGTACTTTCGTTTCTTGGTAATGATTCTAATGTTCATGAGAATATGATGCTGCCTAAATTGGATACATTTGTTTTGCTTACAAATGAAGGGCCTAGCTTGGAGAAGGATGAACATTGGATTAAGAACAAGCATGGAGATGATGGCATGCGCAAGGGGAACAAGAACGGAGTTACAACTGATGATTTCAGGACTTTGAAGCCACCATAATGGGTGCATGAAGCCTTGGACGAAATATACAAGATGCCACTTCATAAATTTCGTCCCGAGGCTATTATAGGTGCTGCATCACCTTATTATTGGGCCAGGCCCATGTAATTTCGAAATACATAAGTATAGGCTATTTTTAGAGTTCGTATTTGTGGGGAAACAAGAGATAGGGTTGATTTCGGACTCCTCCACCAAGGGTCACGAAATTCCTCCCTCTTCCTTCATATATACAGCCCTTAGGGCATCGTTTAGACTTTGGGTTTTGTTTAGATTAAAAGTTCGCCATAGCGGCAACTTCGCGTACTTCGTTTGTGTTCAACGACCAGACAAAGGCGTCACAGAACCCCACCTTGATCAATAAAGCTTTCATCTTATATTCGCAATATCCAGATTGCAATCTCAGTTTCTTACTTGTTCTTCGTTTGCTCGCAGGAAACAGACCCTCGTGGTCAGGTTGATCGTGCTCCGGCGTGGTCAATAACCTCTCGGAGTTGGTTTAGCGATTGCCACCAAAGCGATATCCATCATCTCATCGAAAGACGGGACACCTTTGCCTTTATCACTGCAGATGCTCTATGATCCGGGCAATCTCATTTGGCCTTAAATTGAAGAAAATCCAGCGGCTATATGCCTTATTCTCCTTGTTTTCGCCGGATGGCAATCTGTAACTCATGCACGTGAAAGCCAAGAACTAAAGGGCATTCCTGGCATCGGTTAATATATATGTGGAAACGATATCTGCACTATAGAGGACAAGACATTTGGGGCTGTCAGGCAAAAAGCGCACGAGAAAATGAAGTAGTTTCAAGGACTACCATAGAATGGACAGATGCTCACTAAGACGGTCATATTTTGTCATTAGGAGTCCGGGTCGGACCCAAAAGTACTCAAACTGCTCGCGGCGAGCGCGTGAATCCAAAAAAATACTCCCCGCTTGCGCCAGGAGGCCCGGAGTACCCTCAAATTCAGCCTTAAGCGGGACTTTTTCGCCCTGAAAGTCAAAGAACATCATTCGTCGCTATTTTTCACACAAGTTTCTGAACCGATTGGCACTTCCTTTTGAAGGAAATTCGAGAGATTATGTTGCTTATAGACAGTAGCCCCCCTGCTAGGGACACACGTACCTTTCTGCAGATGCTCTATGATCCTGGCAATCTTATTTGGCCTTAAATTGAAGAAAATCCAGCGGCTATATGCCTTATTCTCCTTGTTTTGGCCGGATGGCAATCTGTAACTCATGCGCGTGAAAGCCAAGAACAAAAGGGCATTCCTGGCATCGGTCAATATATATGTGGAAACGATATCTCCACTATAGAGGACAAGATATTTGGGGCTGTCAGGCAAAAAGCGCACGAGAAAATGAAGTACTTTCAAGGACTGCCATAGAATGGACAGATGCTCAATAAGACGGTCATATTTTGTCATTAGGAGTCCGGGTCGGACCCAAAAGTACTCAAACTGCTCGCGGCGAGCGCGTGAATCCAAAAAAATACTCCCCGCTTGCGCCGGGAGGCTCGGAGTACCCTCAAATTTAGCCTTAAGCGGGACTTTTTCGCCCTGAAAGTCAAAGAACATAATTCGTCACTATTTTTCACACAAGTTTCTGAACCGATTGGCACTTCCTTTTGAAGGAAATTCGAGAGATTATGTTGCTTATAGACATTAGCCCCCATGGTAGGGACAAACGTACCTTTCTGCAGAGGCTCTATGATCCGGGCAATCTCATTTGGTCGTAAATTGAAGAAACTCCAGCGGCTATATGCCTTATTCTCCTCGTTTTCGCCGGTTGGCATGGTGTAACTCATGCACGTGAAAGCCAAGAACTAAAGGGCATTCCTGGCATCGGTCAATATATATGTGGAAATGATATCTCCACTATAGAGGACAAGATATTTTGGGCAGTCAGGCAAAAAGCGCACGAGAAAATGAAGTACTTTCAAGGACTTCCATAGAATGGACAGATGCTCATTAAGACGGTCATATTTTGTCATTAGAAGTCCGTGTCGGACCCAAAAGTACTCAAACTGCTCACGGCGAGCGCGCGAATCCAAAAAAATAGTCCCCGCTTGCGCTAGGAGGCCTGGAGTACCCTCAAATTCAGCCTTAAGCAGAACTTTTCCGCCCTGAAAGTGAAAGAATGATGAGGACATGACTACCTTGGATATGACCAAAAATATTGCATATATGCATATTTGTCAGGTGATTTCTAGTGCAAACTATTCAATAATCTATTTATGTTATCCAGAACAAAAATACTTCACACACTTTTGTGTTTTGTCTAATTGCAGGTGTATGGGACATTTGTACAATCCACATATGAAGATAAGGAAGAAAGAGATGTTTATTTCCTGTCCAAAAAGTTCTCTCACGTCACTTTTGGCCCAAGAGAAGATAGAGTCCAAGTCTCTCACGTTCTGGATTCAGATTCGGACTGCACAGACATACCTGAATCAAAACGCACACAAGTTTTTCATACGGACTCCGAATTGGGTGATTCTTTTTTTGTTGGAAACTAGATTTCGTGCACTTTCCATCCCAATTGGAATCACCTTCAAATTCGTCCGGAGCGTTGAGTTGTGGACGAAACAATCTGATGCTACAGCAGAATCCGAGTCAAACTACAAGTCCAAAGGTGTTACATCACCTCCACTTGGGCCCATTGGCCTTGTAAGACCTAGATTTAGTTTTAGGCTGCCTTGGGACGTCCTCCCACCTCCTTGGCCGCCACCCCTTGCTCCTATATAAGTAGATCCATCTAGTAGCTTTTCATTGGGATTTGTTTAGTTAAAAGTTAGCCATTGCAACTTCGTGTACTTCGTTTGTGTCCAACGACCAGACCAAGACCGCTTACGGATCCCCACCATTATCAATACCTCATATATATTTGCAATATTCAGATTGCTTTATCATATTCTTGCTCGTTCTTCGATTGCTTGCAGGAATAGACCTTCGTGGTCAGGCTGACCGTGCTTCCGGCATCGTCAGTAACCTCAGGAGATTGGTTTAGTGATTGCTAAGGCGCAACGTCATGCACGTTTGTAGTCGGATCGTCAAAGTCGTCTCCACCAAATCGATAGTTATCATCTCATCGAAAGATCGGGACACCCTCGCCTCTATCAAGTGGTATCAGTTTTCAGGTTGCTCGGTGAGAATTTCCAGTTTTCCTAGATTAGATTTATTTTCTTACCTATTGTCCAAGAAAAAGCCACAAAAAAAAGTTAGATCTATTCATCCTTTCTCCAAGCCAGTCTGAGCCTTTGCAATTTTCTTTTCATTGTATGCATTATTGAATTATCGGTTGCATCGTCGTGTCGACTTGCTGGTCTTAGTGTCTAGTTCGTTTAGAGTTTCGAGTTCTTTTCACATTAGTCACGCCGCCGCTGCATCGTTAGCCCTTCCGTTGTCCACCACCCATCCATCAATTTCCTCCACGTGCTACCCACCGTTCATTGTCATAATCATAGTTGAGATCGTTCCCATCTTCGCTTGATCCAATCTACATCTTATCTAGTTTGTTTTGAAAAGAGGGA